>NW_008611569.1:73644-88337 GCF_000691845.1 Merops nubicus | reverse complement strand
CTGAATTATGACTCACAATTTATAAACCATTACGTGCAATGGATTTCAACTATATTTATTGCAATACGACTGCTAGCAGTTCAAAAATCAATTTGGTAAATGTGGAGGGAAAGGGCAAAATTATTAATACGTTTTATATAAACGCTGCAGCTTATCCCGTCCCCAGTAAATAACCGTGAGCCCTCTGCTTGCTCAAGGCAAGGGGTTTACCATAAAGGATGGGATTCACCCCAGGGTGCCTAGCACAAGGGGATGGGAAGAGAAGGGAGAGATGCTCGGGGCATAACAAAGGCAAAGTGCCACAACAAAAGATGGAGGAACCGTGGGACAGGTGTGGGAACACAAGGAGGTGACTTCTTCAATGAGCTGTTGAGGCAAGGAAGGGTCACTATGGATGATGCAAAACTGCTTCAGAAATCTCCCAGCTCCACCTCATGGGGGAGATGCCTCACCCTAAGTGGACAGATGAAGCAAAATAAGGTGGGTCTTGAACTGGGGAGCCCAGAACTGGACACAATACTCCAAATGAGTATGAGCCACTGGTATTGGCTTAGTGTTGGAGGTCACCTGACACCATGGGACCACGTCCAAAATACAGCTGCAGCAAAGCAGATTGCAAATTGACAGGAAGGGCTTTCCTGGCCTTGTTGAGCGATAAGATGCTGCTTCAGAATGTCAGATGGGGGAAAATAAATGAAAAAAAGACCCTTGGTTAAAAGGTCCCATCTTCCGAAATGGAGCACAGAGAGACATGGAGATTATCTCCTCCACGTACTCAGTCAAAGGCTGCATTTTTCTCAGCACTACACAGCAGACATGAAGATGCCAAAAGCTGTGATTTATAAGAAAAGACAAGCTCATGGCCACAGTGAAGGTCCCAAAAAGGTGACCTTGTCAGATGGCCTGAAATAGGTTGCATCATCAAGGCAGGCACATAATACATGGACAAGGGCCCCCAGGCAAGGATTGGCAGCAGTTCTTGCATGGGGACAGAGCACAGTGGGGACTGCTGGGTGGGGACTTCCACAGGGAAGTGATGGAGACATCATCCCCAGTCCATACACCTCACTTACTGCTTTGGGGACCACAAGCTCAACTTACTCATGAAAGTCATACATAAGGTGGTGGCTGGCATGGCTGTTGGTGAGCAGCCTGGCTGCAACAAAGTGGGGCATCTGCTGCTAAAGGTTGAATGATACCAGCTTTTCCATTTTGGTGATCAGCAACCATATGGTGCATTCCAAATGAGAAGGTTTCTTCTCCAAATTAAGAAATGGAATGAAAAAAAATATGAGATTAGATGAGGAGCAGAGGGGTGTTTAACACATCTTTAATCATGACCTTTTTCTAGGTTTCTTCTGTAACGTCAGGAAGGGAACTTACTTCTGTTTTAAAAGTAAAACTGGGTTTCTCATATGTTCCCATGATTCCTGATGCTGGCACTTTAAATTAATAATTGCAAAAAGCCACCACGAATATAGCGATACCAGGACTGAATATCCTCTGGGTAAATGTTGCAAACGCTGCCTGATGTGTTCATGTTAAAAAAATCATTCCTCTCCTTGGCACCTCTCCTCTGGCTCATCTTATGCAAAACATCTAACCAAGGAGAATTTCCCAGGCATCAACAGGGGCTGGTCAGTGGGGCAGATCGAAACAGCAAGTTCACAGGTAATTATTTATGTGTGAACTCAGTACAGCAAGATTAAATCTGAACTATGTTCTCTGCCAGGGTCCATTTTCCCTTGGAGTGATGTGTTACACGAGGCTTAATTGCTCAGGGAGGCAAAGGTTTGAAACGCTCCAAAATTCGGTAATCCTGCATGTCCACAAACTCTCTCCAGGACACATCCCACCCCACTGACTTCTGGCATGCTTCAGAGGGGGGAGAAAATGCCTTGTGATTTATGTGGCCAGCTGCTGCCAATCTGCACAGCTCACTTATTGAACACCCTAAGCCCAAGAACAAATTTTGATGCTGCGAATGATTTCCAATAGCTGGTTTACCTGAGGACATCGCAGGTCGCAGTGTGTCCATGGACAATTTGCCAGAGAAGCTTGATTCACTTAGCAAGCTATTTGCATGGAATGATTTGCCAGGCAATACTCATCACACCCAACAAATTTTGGTGGCAGAGTTCTAGCTGCATGACACAAAGTCATCCTGGATTCAGCAAGATTTGTCTTCTTCTCCCTGGATGAATTGAGAGCAGAAACACCACAGCAGTCCTTGATGGGGATGGAGGTGTTTTGGCAGAGCCCACAGCTTGGGGATGCTGTTGGAAGAGGATAAGTGATTCTTCACACAACAGAGGGTATTGGAGGTTGAGACCACTTCCTACAAGACGTCATAGATGTCAAGAGGTTGTGCGGGCTCCAGGAGACACTGGACAAGATCATGGGTAAGGCTCCACTACAGACTGTTAAATACACAGAAGCTGTATTTGGCTCTAGGTATCCCCAAAGAAAGCACGTGCCATGGGTTGAAAATTGACAATTGCCTCTTCTTCACCCTGACGAGTGAGACTGAGCAGCAGCAACCAGGGTTTCGAGGAAGAGGAGACCCATAATTTCATCCTCTATCCAAACTCGAGGCAGAGGGGGAATTACTCAAATTAGAATTTGGCTCAGAGAAAAGGCACCCACCTCTTGGGATGACTATCCCCATCCCTACCTGCTCCTGCCCACTGCACTGAAAATATTTTCTTGGCCTTTGCAACATGAGATGACAGCGACGGTAAAATTAACAGACATTGTTACCCACCATTAAGCTTAAACTACCTGGAAGCTGGGAGAGAAGCTGGGCTTCCTAGCGTGTCTCCTCTTCTTGCTCTAACCCTTTCCAGTCTCCTGCTTTTTTATGGCCACCTTGCTTGCAAGCTGCTGGGATGACTTTTGCTATGTAGAAAGCAGAGCCAGCTCCTCCGTGCCTAGAAATAAGGAAGCTCTGCTGGGGTACACAAGTGTCCTCAAGACAGCAGAAGGGAAGGAAACAGACTATTCAATGATGAAAATATTTTCCTTGCATTCATTCCCATGCATGAAGAGAATGTGGCCCATGCCCTTTGGGCTGCACAGAGGGAGCTGGGGCTGATGGGTACTAGGAGGGCAGACACCGACCTGATGGGTAGTTAAGGTGCAGCTTCAGCCAAGGTAGGGGATTTATGGAAGATGGTCTTGCTCAGCTCAGGCACCCATGCCAAAAATGAGCAGAGGCAGCCTCCGGGAAGGGGTGGAGGATTACACCCCTGAGGTCCATCACTGCTTGCATTCAGCAGGGGCTTGCTGAAGGAGCATTTGTTCAGCAAAGGCAGCAGGTGCTGGGGGTCTGTGCTCAGCCTCCACAGGGCTGGGTGTTGCACAGATGCCTGCCCATCCAGACGCCCATCTATCTACCTGCTTTGGCTGCCTTTTCAGCACTCAGGTGCTTGCATGCCTTGTTTCTCCCAGTTTTATGCACGCATTTTTCTATCGGTGCTGACAGACCCACCCAAGGGACACGAGAAGTTTAGCAGGATTCACAGCTCCCCTTCGCCCTCCTCCTTCCATCCAGAGCAGTTTCAGCTCGGAACCAGAGAAAGAAAAATGTGCCTTGTATAAGCTGTGACGGCTGATGACTTATGACATTTATCTTCCCTGCCGAGGAGGATGGGAGAAGTCACTTGTGGCTGACTTCCCCCAGGCTGTCAGGTTTCTCAGTGCTGGGTTTAGCCTGGGGGTGACAGTCACTTTTTCACAGGCCAATGCAGCGATGTGCTGCAAATGCTTCAGTGAGGAGCTCCCTAAAGTTTGGCCCCACACCTGTTTTGCTTTAGTACAAGCATCACCTGTAAATGCTTGGAGACCACTGGGGGATACAGGCTGCTGTTGGCTCACCAAAACAGTTTCTCTTTAATGAAGAAACCCCTTCCAGATCAATTTGTTGATCTGCCCCTTCGTGGAAGATGTGATAGCACATGGTTGGAAAGATGGATGGCACACAGTTTGTAGCACAGCATCCATTGCATGGGGCTGGATCAAGAGAGAAGGAAAGCAAGACTCAGGGATAAAATGTTGGGTCTGGGTTTCCCATGCAGAGACATTTGCCAGGTGCTAAGGAGCTGCTCCTGTTCCTCCCTTCAGCTGCCCAAAACTAGAAACAGAAGCAATGTGAATCTTTTCTCCAGCACTGCAAGGTCAGGATGCTCTGTTGGAGCAGAAAGTCCCTGGGGAGGATTTTGACAGTGGAGTATGCCCTGAGACTGCCCATCACAGGGTCTACAGCGTGGTGTGACCTGGTTCAGTCCCAGGGGGAGAGCAGCACTTTTTCAGGGTTCCATAGGACTGGTCCCCATTGTAGGCAGTGAGACTACTCCCTGCATCACTTGGCATGAGAATTTCTAGGGGGGTGTAACACCCTTTCAGAAAAACTTAAATCTCAAGGACAAGAGGGGAAATGCAGGGAGGGTCCTCCTGCTCCCTCCAAGTTGTGCTGCAGAAGAGCACAGCAGCACATACCAAGGTAAAAAGGCTATAGGAGAATTTGATCCTTTAAGGAGATTGGGATTTTTACCCCCTCCCTGTACTTATCTGCAGACTTCACCACCATTGCTCTGCACCTTTAACATCTTTGGGAGGAAGATGTTTGTGTAGGCTCACAAAGGGATGGAGCAAAGGCAGGGAGGAAAATATGTTGGGTGTTACTAGGCAGAGAAATCACAGCAGGCTGGGATTCCCCAGAGAGGAAAACAGTTGGAGATCAGGACAGCCATTGTGGAAAGTACAGATGTGCCCTTCAGCTGAACCAGAAAGGCCTTTATGTCCTTACAGGCTTCTGCCTACTGCAAAGTGCAGTGGAATTGGAAATGTGCCCTTTTTTTGTGTTTTACTGGTAATGTGTTTTGTTGCTATAAACTCTCACCTCCCTTCATTGAGTACTTAAATACTTCTGACATCCTCCAAAATCTGTTTTCTGGCTCTCTCTCTGATTTCCCCCCATTTCTGAAAACAATGAAGATTTAAAACAAGCAAACTAACCGACCTTCCCCTGACTGATTTTTCTCAGAGGCTTTCACCTGAATAATTCTCTGCCGGCTTCCCATCAGTGGCTGTACCAACAGCCACCAGAGGTATTGATCAAGCACTGAGTCACTTTTGAGCCAGCACAGACACTTAGAAAGAAAAAAAAAAAAAACCAACAACCCTCTAAAGGAAAATCTATCTAAGTACAAGAAAATAAGGAAAGAGAGGGCTAAAAGCATAGATATTAAATGCAATACAATCTGGCTTTATAGAGAGTCCTCTGTAGGTAATTCCAAGTTACCTTACACGAATTTAAAAATGATTAAAGGTAATACCATCCTTGAAAGAGCTATTCCATTTAGGGATGGTTATTCTTTTTTCATTTGTGGTATTAACGCAGTGCCTAAAAGTGCTATTCACAAGACCTGTTGTACAGGACGAGATATTAGTGCAGGACAAGAGGGTCCCACAATGGATGTGTAAGAGAAGAGCCACTGGATAGATGCTGATAGCCAGGGGAGAACGAGTCCTGTGGTCCAGCTGATCCATAGCAGCCTTAGCACATCAACACCAACTTTGCTGATAGCTGAGGGACCTGGCACTTCTGCCTCATGCATGGGGGAAGATTAAGAGCAGTCACATTAGCCCATCTATTTTTATTCTTCCCATAAAATATACCTAGAGCAACTGTGAAAGAAAAGATACTGGTCTAGCTGCACCTTGATTTGAACTTTTTACAGCCTTTAGAGAAAAAGCTGATGGAAGAAACTCCCAGAACTGGAACTAGTGGCCAGCATGTTGAGGGGGAGGATTCTGCCCTTCTGCTCCACTCTGGGGAGACCCCCCTGCAGTGCTGGGGCAGCTCTGGAGTCCTCAGCACAGCAGAGACAGGGACCTGCTGGAGCGGGGCCAGAGGAGCCCCAGCAGTGACCCGAGGGTGGAACCCCTCTGCTGGGAGGCCAGCAGGAGAGAGCTGGGCTTGGGCAGCCTGGAGAGGGGAAGGCTCCAGGGAGACCTTGTAGCCTTCCAGGGTCTGAAGGGGGCCTACAAGAAAGCTGGTGAGGGATTTTTTACAAGGGCTTGTAGTGACAGGACAAGGGGTGATGGCTTCAAACTGGAAAAGGAGAGATTTGGATTAGAAATTAGGAAGAAGTTCTTTACTATGGTGTTAAGACATTTGGAACAGGTTGCCCAGGGAAACTGTGGATGCTCCATCACTGGGGGTGTTCAAGATCAGGTTGGACTGCGCTTTGAGCAGCTTGGTCTAGTGGGAAGCATCCCTGCCTGTGGCAGTACAGCTGGAGCTAGATGATCTTTAAGGTCCCTTCCAACCCAAACCATTCTATGATTCCCTTTCCCCTTTATCCACCATCTCTTCCCACCCTCCATCAAGCTGCAGGAGTTTCTCTAGATTTGGGGTTTTGCTAGGTGAAAGCATTCAGGTATGAAGGGTTAAACACAGCCTTTATGGAGACAATAAAAAAAATCCACCCCAATTTCTCTTACTGGGCAAGCAGCAGGGTGACCTGCCCCTGGACAGAGCTGCCAGGAATGGGTTGCCAGGTGATGCTGAACAAGAGCTGACCCATGCTGCCTAGAAGTGGGGGATGCACTGGTGAAGGTGTGAGAAACAGGAGAGCTCTCCTAATGGAGGGGTGGCCATCAATGTTTTGGGGTTTGGTGGTGAAAGGTGCTTGGGTTTAGTGCCTTTTTAAAAAAGAAAGAAAAAGGAGAGTCTATATTTCATTCAGCTCTCGGGGTAACGCACCTTGGAAATGGGAAGGTGATTGGTGAACTCTTAAATGTTGCCTTTCCATAATTCTGCACATGTTTATCTCTGATGCCTGCAGATTTTTCTCCTCTCTTCTCTTCCTGCAAGCGTAACAGTGGCTTTGGCGTGTTTTTATTACACAGGACATCTGTTGCTACTTCTGTTCAAATCGGCAAAACAAATGAATTTCCTCCAGATCACCAGCTCTAAAAAAAAAAAAGACAACAAAAAGCCTCAAATAAAGTCATCATCAGGGTAGCTGTTACCTCCCCATGCCCTTTGCTTGTTGCTTGATGCGGGGCTGGTAACTCAAATGCTCTCCCTGGTATCCCTCGCTGTGTGGGGGCTGTGGGAGAGGTCCCATGGGTAAAGATGAGAAGCTGGGTTTGTTCCCTGCTCATTTTCCTCTGCAAAGGGTTGCTGTGTGTGAAGGACAGGACACCTCGCTGGGAGATTGGAACAATGTCTCCAGTTCTGGGCTCTCCAGTTCAAGAGAAAGATGGTACCAGCTGACTGAACATCAGCCAGCAGTGTGCCCAGGTGGTCAAGAAGGCCAACAGCATCCTGACCTGGACCAGAAATGGTGTGACCAGCCAGGTTAGAGAGCTGATCGTGTCCCTGGAATTGGCACTGGTGAGACCACACCTTGAGCACTGTGTCCAATTTTGGGCTCCACAGGGTAAGAAGGACATGGAGGTGCTGGAGTGGGTCCAGAGAAGGGCAATGAGGCTGGTGAGAGGGCTGGAAAACATGCCTTGTGAGAACTGCATTGTCTGGAGAAGAGGAGACTGAGAGGTGACCTTATTGCACTCTACAGCTACCCAAAAGGAGGTTGTAGTGAGGCAGGTATTGATCTCTTCTCCCAAATTACTGATGATAGTACAAGAGGAAACGGCCTCAAGTTGTACCAGAGGAGGTTTCAATTGGATATTAGGAAGAATTTCTTCCCTGAGAGAGGGGTTAGACACTGGAACGGGCTGCCCAGGGAGGTGGTGGAGATGAAGGTGTTAAAAAAAAATGAGGGGATGTGGTACTTGAGGCTATGGTCTACTGGTTAGGGAAATGCTGGGAGGAAGGTTGGACTTGATGATCCTAGAGGTCCTTTCCCACCATGGTGAGTGAGTCTTTGATTACTAGTGGAGTATTCTATGATTACTACTGGAGTATTCTATGATTCTGTGATTACTACTGGAGAGAGTGCAGCAGAGGCTACAAAAATAATGCTGAGGGGACTGGAGTATCTCTGTGACAAGGAAAGGCTGAGGAGAGACCTGGGGCTGTTGAGCTTGGAGTAGGAAGAATTAGAGGAGATCTGATCAATGCTGATCAGTAGCTGAAGGGCAGAGGGCAAGAGGATGGGGCCAGACACTTCTCAGCAATGCCCAGCAACATGACAAAGAGCAACAGGCACAAGTTGGAACTCAGGAGTTTCCATCTGAACTTGAGGAAAAACTTCTTTCCTGTGAGGATGGCAGAGCCTGGAGCAGGCTGCCAGGAAAGGCTGTGGAGTCTCCTTCTCTGGAGAGATTCCAAACCTGCCTGGATGTGACCCTGGGCACCCTGCTCTGGGTGAACCTGCTGGAGCAGGGGGGTTAGATGAGATGATCTCCAGAGGTCACTTCCAATCCCTACCATCCTGGAATTTTGTGAAATGAATGTCCCCATCTCTGCCCACCACCTCCTACCCAGATGGACTCCTGCTTGGCCACCACTCCTGCTGACACTCAGCCACACTCTGCCTTGTATTTGAAATAAGAGTTTCCCCACAAGCTCCTGACTGACAAATCTCAGAGGGGATGTTTTTTTTTGCAGTGGATAAGTGTGGCCATTCGTTTAGCCCTAAAATTATTTAAGATGTTCTCCCAAAGAGTGGGATGGTGTGTCAGAATGACCCATCAGGTCTTTTTAGTGAAGCATGTAGGGTCAAGTTGAAGAGAGCCCTGAGAAAAGCACGGCCATGATGCCAACAACTTTTGCTCCTTTTGTTTTACTGTCTTATTCTGGACTTAAGTGGTGCAAGTGCAGAGAGGAACATCAAGGTGATATCCAGCTGCTGAGAGTTCAAGAGGTGGAGGTGAATGCCACGCTTGGGGCAAGGCACGAGCAGGAACCAAGATCAAGTCCTCTTTTTTCCCCCTTTTATGCCTCAGACAGCACTAATTTCTGTGACTAATAAAGGGAAACATTACCTGAGAGCCTGTGCCTGCCTTTTCATGCCTGGCCTCCATCCTCTCCCTTCTCACTGATTGCAATGCCATGGGCTGGTGTTTTCCATGCAAGCAAAAGTGGGTGGCCAGCACAGGCAAAACCATCTTCTTGATGAGATGCTGCAAAGCCTGTGAATGGGAAGGGTGTGCTGCTCCTGCCTGCTGCTGCTCCACTGGCTCTAGTATAATAATAATAAAAAATAATGTGGCATTTAGGTTTTACACAGCACTTCAAAGTTTCAGTGCAAAATATTAATGAGTGAATGATGCACTTGCCTTTTCCTTGAGGTAGCAGGAAGCTGGTCAACATCTGCATGCAGCTAGTGGAGAGCTGACCTGTGCCCTGAAGCCTTTTCCATTCCACGAGTGCCCAAAGCAGCACTGACACAAAACTAGTGACCACACCTCTCTGCAAGACTGTTTATTTTTCCATTCTTCCATTGATTTACACCCCTGGTTCGTGTATGAGAGGCAGCCCTGGCTTGAGGAGCCTGTATCCTAAACTTACAGCACAGCTGATGAAGTGTAACTGTGGCAGACTGATCATGGGCCCAAAACAAGGAAAATCCTCTTTTCCTTGTGTTTAAAACTAAGGTGTTGCATGAAAGCATTTCCTGCACCTAAAGGGAAAGGGGTGGGGGGAGAGAAATCATCTGGGGTTTAAATTGAAAAAATAAGAAGAAAGAGGAAAGCTTCCACACTGTGCTTACTGTTTCTGACCACCAAACCTCTGCAAGATGCCAACAGAGGACCAAAACACCACCTCCTCCTTGACACCTGCAGCCCCAACACCATGCAGCTGGGTGCAGCCCACCAGAGGACTTGACCCAGCCTTCACAGGAGCAACTTCACAGTTGTCTACACTAACCTCTTAAATCTCACACCGCTTTAGCTCCAACAGTAACAGGATCAGCACTTCATCAGACAGAAAGTGGGAGGGTGCTGAGTATGCACTCAGATGGATTTCCTTTATGTGTGTTGAGGTCCTCCTTCCTCCAGCTGCCCTTGATTTGACAGCTGATGGCACAGCAAACCCTTGCTGCTCTCTGATCATGGCACTTTCATATAAGAAACAGCAGCCTGGAGCTCCTCTTTGTCTTCATTGGAGTTTGAAGATGGTCTTCAGCATTTGGCCTTCCAAGGTTAGGTGAGCCCCACCAGCCATAGAATTAGGGTTGTCTGTCTTCTGCAGAGTAACTGACCCATGGCATCTCTCTGCATTATCCAAAGCTATCTTATGGAAGCAAGACCTCCCTGATTTGCCAAGCCAGACTAACCCCCATTTTGTAGTATCCCAATGCAAGGTTCATCATCTCTTCAGGTGGCAGAACTGTCAATAGACCTCAATGTCTTCTCTAGCCCAAGATCCACTGCAGATACTGGAGTCACATCAGTCACAGCACAAGGAAGGATGTGTGCAGACCGTCACCAGATCTGGTCTCCTCACTCTCACTTCTTGTCCTGTCTCAAGCAAGCAGCACTATTTTTTATACCTTTTTGCTGCTTCTAAATACCATCAACCATTTCTTGGCATTTCATAAAAGATAGATAGCCTGATGCCACTTCCATCATCATGGAAGAAAAAATCCCCCTTGGCTTCTTCTGTTGCAGCATGAAAGCTCCCAAAATATCAGCATGGGCTGATAGTTTTGAATTTCTTCCCACTCTTTTCCCCTGTCTGGAGATCAGGCTTCAAGTATGGGCTCTCTTTGTGGCTTAACTCTTCCTTTGATCCTCTGGAGGATCACCTCTCTCTAACCGGTTGCACACCACCACCTCGGCTCCACAGGACAGAGCTGCTGTGTCTAGCAGCACTCTCCTGAAATATTTAGAGCTTCATGTGCTAAATCCAGAGCCACGGAGCAACGGGGAGAGGTTAATGGCACAGATGACAGCTTCCAAGCACCATCATCTGAGGTGGAGAGCCATGATGGGAAGGTATCAAGGATGGTGTTGCCATTGGGGTGAGGCTTGCTGGAGGAGAACTATGCACAGCGGCTTCCTTTGCCCTCCTTGTTCAGCAGATAATTAGAGGGTTTCAGTTTCAAGGACCATTAATCTGGCATCTTTCAGCAACTCCAAAATGAAACCCAAGCAAACAAACAAACAAACAAAAAACCACCCCCAAAAAAAACAAAACCAGGAGAAAATGGTAGTGAGGGGGTTCTTTTCCCTTTTAAAATTTGTAAGCATGTGTGTTTAGTGCTCATGAAAATGTCAGATCCAAAGCAGAGAGAACTAGTACATCATCTGTCAAAACTGCAGCTGCGTTTAGCAGCTCAGCATGACATTCTAACAGAGCAACATGGAAAGGAAAAAGAAAAAAAAAACACCAAAAAAACCCCAACTGAAACTCCAGAAGTCTACAGCCCAGCACAAACAGGAGAAGATGAAGGCCCACCTGCCATATCAGAGGTCATTGGGAATAAAACTGACACATAAAAGCAAGAGTAAAATGCACAGTTAGTTTTCAGGCAGGGCCATATTGTTTTAAAGGCTGTTTCTGTCATTGTTTTATGCTACAAAGAATCTTCTGCTCTAGGACACAGAGAGGCACACTCATTTTGCCATCACTCTCAGGTCTGGAGCTCCTCTTCGCTGCATCTTCCACTAGCCCTCCTCTGAATAAACAAAATTAGTAGCACCATGATTTGCACCCAAGGATCTCAAAAAGCCCCTAAGAGTCTTGTTTTCCCCATTGTCAGGGAAAAGGGAGTGGAGAAAAGCTAATGGCTTGACCCAAGGTGGTGGATCCCAAAATCACAAGGCTCCAGCAGTCCTTCAGTGCAGACACAGAGCTTCCAACAGGTCTGCACTTCTATTTTCTCTTCTGGGTCACCCAGAAGACTCGCTCAGGCCCATCCCCAGCAGCCTTCTCAGTTGGCTGGGCCCCTGGGACCTCCACATCTCTCCGTGACCTTCCAGCTTTTCCCAGTTTGCTTTCTCTCGACATTTCCAAGCACTCTGGGGAGCAGGACCTTGTATTTTTAGTGCTTGTGCCATGAAGTGCTAAGCAAATTCCCAGTGACATATTATCAATAGTCAGCGCTATTAAAAATTTCCCCAAACTCCAGAGAAAGCCAGCCAAGTACTGAGCAAAAAACAGTCGATTTTGAGTCACTCCAGTCCCTGTTCCTCTGGCATTTTAAGAGAGAGTTACACAGAGAGGCACACAGGGGCCAGTGGTGGGTGTCTGGCTGAGTTTCATGCAGAAGATTTTGCCCCAGCAGCGAGCAAAGATCTGGACTGGTGTGGCTGGAGGGGCAGCAAAGCCTTGTGGTCAACAGCAGGTTGGTCAGAGTTGCTTTAGGTGGAGATAAAGCCAAGAGCCCATCACTCCACAGGGATGGAGGAACCGTTTGCTATAAATCTGCTATAATTACAGGCAGGTGCCCTCAGGGACATCGACATCACCGCGGCAGCGGTGAAAGGGAAAGCTGGGTGCAAGAGCTTGGTCTCCCCTGCCACCACCACCACCCTTGGTGAAGCATCTGAGTCTTGCTTGGCCAAGCAAGGGTGAACAGCTCTCTGCTGCTGGCTCAGCGCCGTCATTTAGGAAGAATTAAGTAGTGTAATCGTATCTTCTGAAGCAGGTAATGCCGCCTGATTATGAGCAGAGGAAGGGGGGGGAATTAGAAGCCAAGGCAAAGACAGAGCTGTTTAATGGACCCATTAGAGGGCATTAGCTGATAATGACAGGACATCGCTGGCATTTTAAAGAGAGGCAGCGCACAGAGCGTAGCCTGAGCTATCGGCTGGGGGTGTGCGTGTGCCTCTCCATCTGTCATGCTGTCTCTGGCCAGCTGCAGTGCTTCTTCAGCCTTCCAAAGAGTGACATGACGTCTCTCAAGCCTTGCTAGGTGCTGGAAGAGGTTTGAGGGAGGAGCAAGCCAGAGGGTGGCAAGGTGACCATCCCCAGGGTGTGTTTCTGGCTCGTGGAGCCACGTGGGAGCAGCTGCGCCCACCTTGCAGCAGGCATGGGAGCCCTGATGCTCCAGTCCCAAGACTTCTCTACCATGGGTCATCACTGCCTTCTTACTGATCTTTTGGGTGACCTGTGGCACCACTTCCCCAGGACCCATCCTCATCTCCGACAACTTGCTGCTGTGCTGAGGAATGTCAGTGGCTCTGAGAATGTCACCCAAACTGCTTTCTGCTTCCTTAGCTAATTCATCACCCACCACCTCTGACACCCAGGATTCACCATCGCTTGCCAGGGCTGGGGTGAGGGGAAGACATGGGACTGACAGTGCTGCTGGGAACACCAGCATTGTGCTTTCCTCCCAGTCAGCCTGGTCAAAGAGCATCAGCTTCTCCAATCAGTGAGGCAGATACACTTAAAAACAGAGAAATAAATACAAGCCAAACCACAGCTCTACAAATAGGGCCTGGCTGGTGGGGAGAATGATATTTAAAGACTCCAGAGAAATGGAAACATGAGCAAATTGGATACGTATGGGCTAGGGAGGGTGGCCAAAGCAGCCCAAACAAAATTTCTTGTGGATCCTGTGTATTTTAGTCCTGGTTCCAGACAAGAGATGATTCCCCCCTCTGCACATGGGGGCAAACACACTACAGAGCTTGATGCTGCCTGAAAAAGAGCCTGGCTTGGCCCCGGGCTGAGGATAGGCAATCTCAGCACCACTTGCTGGGGAAGCACAGGAGTGGGGTGCATGAAGAATTTGGGGTGGATGGATAATTCAGAACAGAACCCCTCCCTTTGCACCCCAAAAGCCACAGGTCCAGCTGATCACTTGGGTGATGCTTCCCCAACACAGGATGCAGTTATCCCTCCCGGGGACCAAAGCTGGACCTCACACGCAGCCATCTGGATGATTGACAGAACCTGCTCAAGGATGCATTTCTTGCTCGCTTTCTCCCTTTCTTTTCCTTCTCTGTCCTCCCTTCTACATTCCCCGCCCCTTCTTTTCCCCACTGGGTCTTTTCAGTCGGTAATTACAGCTGAAGTGGACGATCTGTCTTTTTATTTTTAGGCTGGATGCTCTGCCAATGCCGGGCTGCTGGAATGAGGCAGCCACGACGCAGTGGGGAGGGGGGCACGCTGTGAGGGACCCATCCCCCCTGCATAAGGCAGATACACCCCTCTGGCATAGATGTGAAGGTAGATTCAGGGGTGAATGCCCACGCAGATGCTTTCTGAGCATCCCTTCACCCACACCCTGCAGCTTTTGGAGCACTGGCTGTGCTGGGACAGCACCTACACCCAGCTTTAGCAAGACAGACAAAGTTTTGGGATATTTAATTGTAAAACCACAGCAGGGAAAATCCAGCTGTGGCTGCCAGCTGACCTTGGAACATGATCTGTCTTGTTTCACGTGTGCTGTCCCACCTCGGGATGCTGTCCAGACAGGGCAGCAGTACAGCCCCCGAGGCACAATCCTTACCCTGGGAATCCTGCAGACTTTCCTCCTCCACTTCAGGTTAATCGGCTCCTGCCTCCTAGTCTCTTCAGCGTTTTTTTTCTCCCCCTTGCTCCATCCTTTCTGCTCGTCTGAGCAGTTTTGCTAATAGAATCTTGCACCTCGATCGATGGGCACGAGGTGGGGGCCGCAGCTGCGCAGAGGGTGCGGGTGGAAGGGAGAGTCCTGGGGGTGCAGGGGCTGGCTCAGCATCAGCACCTACTCACACACTGCGGGTGTTTGGCTACACAACGCTGTCTGTGATAGCCCCATGCGGGTCTGCCAGTGCAGATA
>NW_008611569.1:73170-73523 GCF_000691845.1 Merops nubicus | reverse complement strand
CTCTTCCAGTTCTGAGATACATCACCCCCAAAGCTCCTGTTGTTGCCAAAAGCAAAGGTTTGAAAGGTGCAGGGAGAGGAGCAGCCTGCTCCTCCATCTCTCCCCTCTACAGATGGCTGTCACCAGAGAAATGCAAGGCAGACATCTCACTTAACCCATGCTCAGCTGACCAAATTGGTTAGTCAGGTTTTTAATCTAGCTTTGGTAAAGTTGCCCCAAGGCTGGAGTTAAATCCTTGCCCCAGTGCAGCTGGGTCATCCAGGAGTTCCCTAGGTGTGATACCAGAGACAGCGGCCACAGCTGGGGAGGGGGTCAGGAGACCAAACTTCACCTTCAAGAACTATTTCAGTTGC
>NW_008611569.1:47830-72586 GCF_000691845.1 Merops nubicus | reverse complement strand
GGTGGGGTCTCACCAGAGTGGAGCAGAGGGGCAGACACCTCCCTCGACCTGCTGGCCATGCTGCTTTTGATGCAGCCCAGGATACAGTTGGTCTTTTGGGCTGTGAGCACCCATTGGCAGCCCACATCTGGCTTTTCATTCACCAGCACCCCCAAGTCCTTCTCCACAAGGCTGCTCTCCAGCCCTTCATCCCTCAGCCTGTAATGCCCCAACTGCACTACAGAGACATCAGAACAAGCTGGTGGGAGCACAGCATCAGGTCCAAGCAAGCCAAATCACCACAGACATCAGTTTGGTGTGGTCGTTAGACACTTAGCCTCCACAAAAGCCAGAAGCATCTTTCTGCAGCACAGCACATGAGGCTGCACCCAAGCTCTAACTCATCAGGAATACCGTAATGTGACCTGCTCTGCCTGGACATCAGGAAAGCAACCCAAAGTGCCTTTCTGCACCCTCAGGGCCAAGATCTGAGATGACTATAACACCTTTCTCACTGCATTTCAGACCTGAAGTGACCTCATGCCTCTTTTTCTTTTCCTCCCTTACCCCTTTGCAGATGGTTTGATTAACATGAAGCAGCCTCAAGACCAGAAAAGCAGGAAGGAGCCCTAACGCAGGGCAAGCATAGCGCAGAGAACTTGTGAAGTACTAGACGGGCTATTTTGTACAGCAAACACTCGTTAGTAAAAGATATTGTTGCCTGCAGGGAGACAGTTTCTGGGTGATTGAATGTAGAACTGTTTGGAACAAATTCAATAAAACCCGGCGTGCCTTTTGCTTTTAAATACACTGTTTTCTCTAAGCTGGCGTTTTTCGTGGAAGCGCATTGATTGAGGCCAGCAGTTCACACAGGAGGTTTCTGAGGTGAGGTGCTGGGCACGGTGGTCACCTCAAGTCAGGGAGAGGTGTTGACCCACAGCTTCACCTGCCTCGTCTGGAAGAAGACGTTTCAACACAGTCTTCTTCAACAAACATCTGAGGGGCTTTGGTCATGCTCCAGGATGAGATGTAGCCTTGAAACATGATGGCAGAACCTCAAACATTGCTGCAAAGCCTATTTGGAGGCTTTTGAGTGGTCCAAAGCTGAAAACAAGTCTGGCTTTAATTGCCTTGATTTTCCATGCCTTTCGCCTGGTTGCCACATACACCCATAGTGCCAAACTACCAGACAGAGAATCCTCAATGGATCCTCCTTTCATTTTCACTTAAAAGAGCCTTCAGGACAGATTTATTTGCTGGGATACGGACTAGCCATTTCCAGTTGTGACTACAAGTGAATAAAAGGACTGAAGCCCCTGCTTTAATTAAAGGACGTGATATCTGTTCCTACCTAGTGTGCAACAGCAACAATAGCAGGTTATTAGGAGAAGTAATATTAATCTAATCCAATCTGATCTGTGTAATTATTAGGCCTAGATAACTACTGGTATTGATTTTATTACTAATATCACTGCTGCAATAAGAAATCAACTGCAGCGCATAATTTTGCATCATTCATCACACTGTTCATTTGTTTGGCTTTGGATCAACTGAATGTTTTCCCCCCATCGCTCAAAATCCACGTACACATTTCCTTTCTTGTGTTTTTACCTCCTTCTCCTTCATCTTTACACTCCTCACTACATTTTTGTTCCTCCCCTCTCTTGGGTCACCCCTTGCCCTCTATAAAACAACTTCATGCAAGATCAAAGCCAGCACATAAATTTTCTTTACTCTGGCTTCAGCCAAAGAAGCTTCCAGCAGTTATGAGTCAGCAACACAAGATAGAGATGCTGGTCACTGAGAGAAACTGCCAGGAATTTGGGGAGGATGAATCACCCTCAAAAATGGCTGAGGAAAGAAAGAGAGAACCTGTTGCCCATGAGCTCATTTTTGTCCCAGGCTCAGGCAAGGAGCAGACTATGGGAGCTTTCTTCTATCTCCCCATAGAAAGAAGCTGAGCGAGCTCAGTGCTGGACCAGTCGCTTTCATGAAGCCACACAGCAAGCCAGGAGAGTGCTTATCCTCACAGGCTACATGACACAAAGCTTGGCTTTGCCTCCTGATGTTCCCAGGGAACTAAATATACCTCTGGGTTAACGGTAGATTCTTTGCAAAGCTGTCTGTCACCTCTCGTACCTCTCAGCCTCTTCCTTGTTCACTCAAGAAAATAACAGCCCATGGTGCTCCCAGGCTCTGAAAAAGCCCACATAATTGGTACACTCTCTACAAAGTACATCTCAACCAACAGTGTGGCTATTTGGAGCGCCAAGGGTGGTCTCATCTTTTCAGAAGGGTCATGGGTTGACAACCTTGTTTGTTTTCTTCTGTGTTTGTCCAAGGGAAAAAAAAAAAACAAAATCAAAACATCCTGGCTCCTGAAAGTCAAGTCTGGTAGCACCAATTGAGGGCCTGTCTGGAGGAAGAGGACAGGTGTCCATCCCACAGCTGTGCAAAAGCCTTAGCACCAGCTTGACCTTCTGGTCAATAACCAGCTCTCAGCTTTTCTTTTTTTTTTTTCCCCCTCACATCTAGGTGAGATTGAGATGAGGGATTATGTCACCTAACTGCAGAGTTCTGGGAAGTGTGGAGTCTGCTCCAATCATCCTGCACATCCTCGGCCATCTCACCATTCACATTTGAGCAGAAAATTGCCATGTCATCAATTTAGCGTAGGCAACATCTTGAGGACCAAAACCAGTTTATTTTCCTGTTTTGCTTCCTGACCCAGCAGTCTTGGTTGGGTCCTGCTGCTGGCTATCATTAGCATCTCTCTCTCACACAACAGATAAATAGCAACACTAAGAGTCACACATACTTATAAATAAATATAAAAGGAGCATCAATTCAGCCATGAATACAATGCTTAAGGATACTGCATCTCATTCCTGTTTGCTGCCTCAGGCACCATGAACTGATGATCAAAATTCACCAAGCACCAAAAATATTAGTTTAATATTTGTGTGTGCTCAGCTTCTTCTTGTGCTGGGATGACAAACAGCCTTTCGAAGGCATTGCCAGAGGCACTAACACTTCCATTCTCTCTCTCACTGATTTTGGCACACAGAGGGATCTTTTCAAACTGATAAACGCTTTCATTTTTGTCTTCGCTGAAAGGACTTCCTCTATGAGGTGATGTTTTGCTAGAGGTAGTGATTTAAGAGCAGAGATATGGTTGTGATTCAATATCATGCTCAGGAATTCCTTGTAAAGTCAAGGGAGAGACAAATTCTGACATTACGGGATTACCTGAGCCTTGTTTGAATTTCTCAGAGTCTTTCTGGAGTGAGAATCAGGCAACAAAACTACATGGGCTGTGATGCCTTTTTCACATTGTGTCTGGTCGCTTCTGCTCCCAGGTGGAACAGCAGTGACATGGTCTTCCTTGTGGGTTACACCCTGACCTGTGTGAGCCCATGCAAAAGTAATGGGAGAAAAGGAAAAGAGGAGAGTAAGCTTTCCCAGCCCCTCTGTTAGGGTCAGCTTAAAGTGGATGGAGTTCAGAGCAGTTGGAACGTCATCACAGCTGCTTCCTCACATCCTTCCCTACCTGGGATGCATCAACCATTGACTGAGAGTTGGGAAGTTAATCCAGTAGGAAAAAAAGACCAGCCATGAGGAATAGATTTACTGGTTTTTTTTTCTTTGCTTTCCCTCCTCATGGCCTTTTTACTGCTGAAAGGCAGGATGCTCTCAGCTGAAGTACACCAGAAACCCAAACAAACAACAAGTGGCTGTCAGAAACCCTCTGCAGAAACAGATCGGCTCACCCGGGGTGAGCCCAAGGCACAGCAGTCTGATTGAATCACCTTCCTGCATTACAAAGGGATGGGTTCAAACCCTACCTCTGATGCCATGGGAGCAACCTAGTTCCCCCCCCAGCTAGCACAGATCAGCCCAACATCAAGCCTCAGGCAGCAGCACCCTCCTGCCGATAACATACTTATTTCTGGCATCAGGCAAAGAGGTCTGGGATGCGTTTCTCAATGCACTGTGGAGAAGAACAATGCTGTCTCTCTCCTCGCCAAGGTGGGCTGTGGCAAGGCAAAGTCCTGCTTTCACTCCAGCACTACACCAAATCACAAAGCTTTGTATGTGCCTGTCAATATCCCAGTGGGATTCTGCTTCTATATATTTAATTCGAGATGAGTACTGCAGGACCTCTTTTGTTAGCTGGGTACCTCATGCACATTGTTATTATTTCTTTCATAAAAATCAATAAAGACTTAGGAACAACAACCACCAATAATAACAGTACATCTCTCTTTGTGTCTTTGTGTTGCAACTTGCTGAACAACTCAGAAAAGCAGCAAACAGTCCAAACAGAAGATTAAAAATACCCAATGTGTTCCAAATTGGACCTGGTCTACCAACCTGTTGCCTTTGGAAAAAGTTTCCAGCCACTTAAAACTGATGCACCATCTCAGCCCATAAGACGTGAGCAGCAGAGGCTCAGGAAGGGAAGAAATGCTCAGCAGAGAAGGCACCAGCCAGAGTTCCTTGAATTTGGTGTGCCAGTCCTCTTGCTCATGAAACAAGGGTAAAAACACCCACAGAAATTTGAGAGTAACACTTTGAAAGCCATAAACAAATCATTGTTATTGAAGTGCCTTTCCAGGCACTGACAAAGCTCAAGGAGACTCATCCCCTTGATGTTTTCTCTCCTGCTTTGAAACAAGGAGAGATGAAGAAAGATTTCCCTGCCATCCACCTCCAGGAAACGGCCACAGAAGCAGGAGCTAAAATTACCCAAGACCTCTACAGTTCAGCTCCAGCGTATAGTTTAATTACACTACATGAGAGGTTAAAAAAACAACCACATGCCTGCAAGACAACACTTTCTCCTCTCCTTGTACTCCTGTGACATATTCCTACAGCTCTAGCCAGGACCCCCGTGGACAGACCAGAGGAGTCGTCCTGGGTATGGCAGGACCAGTTCAGCCACCCTGGCACTGCTACAAAGACCCTGCCAGCTTTGACTCTTCTGCACTGGTGCTCACAAAGCCCTGGCAGGTCACAGCACAGTCCCCTCGGGCAGGAGCTAGCCAGCTGTGCTCCAGCTCACCACCACATTCCTTTAGAAAGAAAGCCCCCCACCCCCCCAAAAAAAAAACATTTCCTGGGGGACCACTCTCTCAGACACAACCTGCACTTCACATTTACCAAGTTTCCAGCATATGGGTTAAAGAAAATATATAACATTCTAAAACTATTGTTTTAAAGGTTAATGTATTCCCAGTCACAACTCCGAGCAGAGATTTCAGTCCAGGAGCAATCATCTGATGGCAGGAAAGTATTGAATAGATGACCTAGGTCTTTTCCATTTCTAATTTTTATGCATGTATGACTCCTTTTTTCATTTCTTTCCTTTTCCGGTTCACCCTTCCAAAGCAATATAAAACTAAGGCTAAACACAGCTGGGGTTTTATCCACATCACAGCTATTACACACACAGCATCAGCACCGATGCTCCTCTGCTATTTTTTCTTCCCAGATGAAGAATTGCTGCTGTTACCACATACAGATCGAGCTGCTTTCAGCAGGCATCTTCCCCAGCTTCCCAGGCATTCCCACATGCAGCTTTCCTAAACCAGAAGGTCACTCCAAGCACTACAAGATGAGGAAATTCAAGCACCAAAAAGAAAGAAAAGCTGGTGCCCTTGAACGTATTAACACCTGATGAAAAGACAGATTCTACCTCCCCAAAACCTCCTCCCACGAAATGAAAGAAAAGGTGCAAAAAGCAAATCACAGCACAGCCAGAAAGGCCTTTTAGCTCTTGAAATTAAGGATAAAAAGAAGTTTAGGGGGGGGTAGTAAACACTAGCCTTCAATACAGCAGACCTGGAGCTCTTTCTACAGAAACCTCCTAACAGAGACCCAGCAACAAGGAGCCTTCACCATCCCAGCAGCTCCTCACCAAGCTAGGGCTGCCCAGCTCTTCCCTTTTTATCCCCCAGCAGGTGGGTTTGCTCAATGCAATGGCTTTAGCCAGGAATACACCTCACCTGTTAACCCATCCCAGCTCACTACCATGCAGCTGAGCAGCAAAGAGGGCTGGAGACAGGACTGCCCCCAAAAGCAGTTAGAGCCCCTCAGAGATGGCCTGTGTTTACAGCAGAGAGGAATTTATTAAAGAGAGTGCTTGGGTGAGGTATTCATACTTCTCTGCTTTAGAGGAAGAGGTTTCATTGGACCTGTAATAGCACTTTTGGGTGTGTGGACTTGTTTAACCCAGCAGGTTTACAACGACACATAAAGGAACGTTATCAGTCTTCGTTTTTAATTTGAAGCCCAGGTTCTAGTTTTCCTACAATGGTGCTGAGAGAAAAAGTGAAAGCACTCTTAAATCTTGCACCCAGGTAAAACCAGGGTGAATCCTCCCTACCCAGGGAGCACAGGGACAGGGTAGGGGATTCTGGGAGAAGGACTCATTGCACCCTGGTGAAGTTGGTCCAAGAGGAAGCATCAAGCATCCTCGGAGAGGGTGCGAGATGCTCCAAGGAGCTTCACGTTGGATGATAACATATTGTAGCAAAGCATTACTCTCCTTTTCATGGTTTGCTCACCTTGACCTCATCACAGCCCAGAAGAACCAAAGAGAGCATCCAGCTTGGGTAGTACTGCTGGAGAGGTCTCCTACCCTTTTAAATTCCAGGTCAGCACGACCCGGGGATAAAATCCACCCTGTCCCAGATCCAACAGAAGATACCAACAAGCTCCTTTGGAGGCTTGAACGTGCTTAATGCTGGCCTTGACCCAAGGTTGATTTACAATGGCAAACTCAGAAGCAGACAATATAACAAAACCAGAGCAAATTAAAGAGAAGAAAAGCATAGCTACGGTGACTCAGATGAAATTTAGGCCATCAAAACACTGCCCTGCTGTTTCCTACTGGCTTGGTGACTTTGAAAGCTCAAAGTCTGCTGGTGGGAAATAGGAGAGGTAAGAATGTAGGTTGTGTCACTGTGGCCTTAATACTCACAGCCCAGCAGTGCCTCCCGGCACCGGGTGCCTTCCTTCCACAGTTGGAAACACAGACATGATCAGAAGCAGAACCAGTCAATATTTCTTTGTATTAATTTTACTTCATTCAAACTACTACTCCAAGGGGGAAAAAAAAAGAAAAAAAAAAAAAAGGCTTTTTCATCCAAGTGCAATTATCTGTGGGAATTACATGATCTTGATGTTTTCTCCTGTTGCTTCTTGGTGGTGCTGAAAAACTGATGTGCACAACATTTAAAAAAAAAAAAAAAGAAAAGAAAAGAAAAAAAATAAAATATATTTTTATGTTGGCTAGCTGAGAGCTGAACCGTTTTGATCGACTGGATGAAAGCATTCAGGAAAATTCCAGATCAAACGTGCTAAGCTGTCCAAGTGAAATGGTGCTTTTCGGCACTCAGGGTTCTTTTATGAATAAAAATGTTGATGCCAAGGGGAAGGGCAGAAGGGAATAAAACCTGTCCTGGCAAACTCGACCCCTATATCCCCCTTCAATTTTTAAAAGAAGAAATTTCAATTTGAAAAAGGAATTTTTCTGTTTTGTTTTCATTTTTTTGCATTGCAAAAGTGGTCTCACCAGATTATGACAATCAACAACTTGAATATAGATAATTAGAGGAAAAAGCCCACCTCTGGTACCTGCTGCAGTGTCGAGCAGGCAGTTTTGCTCTTCTGAGTCTGACACCTCTCTGTGCCCAGGAGAGGACAAAGTGGGCAACGTGGTGTCTCACACCACCCCAGGATTAAGGGATTATCATTAATTAATGCTGCAACTCTGCCAGGGTCCCGCCTGCGTTGCCTGCGATACACTATCTTGCCATCAGAAAGAACCAGATGGATCATAATTTCCAGAATCTCTGAGATGGAAAGAGCAGGTATAAGCTAGGAGGTGGGGGTGTGGAGACAGGAGGGCCATGGAGCATCAGAGAGGAAACTGAAACCTCAGTAATTTAAGGTTTTTTAGTTTCCTAAGGAGAAAAGGCCCACGGGGTCCCGTTCTGTGTTCGTACATCAGAACCTCTCTGCCCATCCCCTCCTCTTAGCTTGTGACTCAGTTTTATTTTAAACCAAATCCAGCAGAAGGGTAGTGCTCTCAAAGTAGCAAATCCCATAAACTGAGGACAAACACTGCAAGGAGGGGTTCTGGGAATACCCTTGCTAAAGGGCAAACAAAGGTACTACCACAGAAGAGGGACTTTTTGGAAAGAGGTTTGAAGTGGCTCAGTTAGAAGCAGGAAAGCTCGGTGAAATGAGGAGAAGATCACCCCCATCCCTCCGTCCTCCAGGGAGATAGCTCCTCCTCTCTCCACTTCCCATCAGATCCTGAGTCTGTAGCATCTACAGCTGAGTGAAAATAGCAACTCCTCAACCTCTCCTGGCCTTTGTGAGATCCAGGGACCAAGAGCTCAACAGTGACTAATGAAAGCCAGCCGTTCCTGTCCCTTGGCACTTAGATCACCTTCATTCCCAAAGAACAGCTGCTTGGCACTACCCAAAATCTCCCACCTCTTCAGTCAGATACATTGTCCTTGCAACAGTGAGTCACCTCGGAACACACAACGCTTGAATAATTAGGTCCAATGAGGGAAATGAGAAAAAGAGACTTATTTACCCAAAACAAGGGGTTCACTGGTGGTGCGTCAGTGCTCACAAGACCCAGGGTAGGCTGGAGAGTGCCCAGTGAGCACGCAGCACGTGGCTCTCGTGGCATGGTGTGACTTGCCTTCCCAGGTGTGGTACCCTGCCCTTGGCAGGAGGCGAGCCCCAATTATCCCAGCCCGTCTAAAGAAGGAAACATCAAATATGTTTACCAGACAGCGTGGCCCAGCAGTGTCAGGAGAAGAAGATGAAGGTGTCAGACGTAGCAGGAGCCCAGCTGATACTGTGTTCTCATGCATTTGCTTTTTCTGTATTAATAAAATAAAGAAAAAAAACAAACCCCAAACCAAAACACTTCTCTGAGGACAAACTGGCTATGTTCACTTTGGAATCCTATCACCAGCAGCACAAACCAAACCAGGATATCCTGCAGACCTCTCAGATCTTAACTGTGTCTAATTCCAAGTACTTTAGTGTAGCAATAGGTCTATGCATGGAGAAGAGCCCAACTGTAGAGCATCCTGACCTGGGATGCTGTAGCAGGTGCAAGGAGACCAGGACCACTCTGATACAACCATGGCATACAAAATTCCCTGGGATGGTCCTTCTCTGGAGCTTGCCTGTCCTTTCCTCACTGACAGAGGTACCCCAGCCATGAGCTTCTTGTTGAAATGAATCTCTTTGCTTAGCCTTGCACAACCTCTCTGCCTTTAGAACATTTTCTGGTGGCACTTCATGGTGCCACAGCTCACTCCCTTCAGTGGGACCTGCTACATGCATAGCTAGTTGTATGTCCTCCATCCTGCATACCTGCCTGGGCATGGGTGGACCCAAACACTGGGACACCATGCTTATATTTGGGTGCATGGATGCTGTGGGCACATGCAACAGCAGGAAGGCCTCCCATGCCTCCCCCTGCCCGCAGGGGCAACCTCAGCCTCAGGCAACAAGGCTGGAGTGGGGACTGAACTGGTGGGTTTCAGTCAGCTCCCAGCCCAAAACCTCTATCTCAGGTTTGGCTCTTTGCCCTGCTGCCTTTTTCCCTAAAAAATAAAGTAGATATGGAGTACCTGGTTAACAACTAATTCCCCTGTTCTTTTAAATCACCAAGATTAAAAGCTTTCTTCCTGATGGCTGCTTTATAAAAGACCCAAAGGTTTTCACTCATTTATTCCTTTAAAAAGGAAGGCATTATCTATTTTAAAAGATGTGATTTTACAGGTAAAATCCTCAGTAACACTCCATCTCCTGAATCTGCGCTCTGCTGATTTTCCAGACAACCCAAAGCTACAGAAACACACCTAAGCAAAGGCAGAAATTTTGTCCAAGTCCAGCCTTATTGTATAGCCTCCGAGATTCATCTCCCACCTCTTAGAAACACGGGATTTCAATCATAGAATCATAGAATCTATTTCTGCTGGTTAGATGCTTTTATCTGCGTGAGATGGTCCTTTCCTCCTTGGAAAGGTTACAGCTGCTCAGAAACCAGCACTTTTGGAGCTTTAAGTCAAAATACTCTGGGTTTTGAGTGCTGTAGGAAGGGAAATACAACAAGCACAGCCCTTTTAATATGCATAAGCCAAATAAATGTTCTTATTTCAAGGCAGGTGAAGCGATAATAAATATCAGGTAGGAGAAGTGAGCCTGCTGTACCTTTTCATTTGCATGCATGGTTATTTTATTTTACTTTTTTTTTTTTTTTCCTTTTCATTATTAAATAAAAATTCACTCTCCAGAAATGTAGCCCAGACCTGCTAGCTCAGGCCAGCTCTTGTTAAAATGATTATTAATGGTGGTGCACCTCTTCATAATGGGAATGAATGGTCCAGCCACCTTTCAGTTCCACACATATCACTGACTTATTCCTTCAGCCTCCTCTTGGTTGCAATATTCCCTGCAGCCTTCCCCTTCAGCCCTTGAGGATCTGCATACAGGTGATCCATCTTGTAACTTCTAATGCTTATATTTCTAAAGAGATAAAAATAAACCATTCCATTTGGATGAAAAATATGGGATGTAGTACCGAGCCCACCAAGGGAGATGGGGGGGGGAGGAGGGGCGAGGGGGAGAAGGAAGAAGAGTCTTTTCCTCTCTTTTCCATGTATTTAAACCACAAATGCATAATCCATCTCCCCTAACAGCCCCTCCTCTCCCAAATAAATAATTTCCTCATCGCAGTGGAGTAGTGGGATGACAAGAGGAGTATCATAACTCATGGAAAGGAGGCAAAGCCAGGCTAGGCAGAGATCTCCCAGCACTTGAGTTTTCCAAGGAGCACCATGCAGACCCCAGGATATCTGCTGCAGCAAGGGCAATTTTGCCATAGCAAATTCTTGCAAAAGTGATTTTCAAAGCAAGGTCAGCTTCTGAGCCTTTTGCATGGGAATCTTCTCAAATGAATCTGTCGGGGCAGCAGGAAACAGGTATCTCTGGATGTCCAGGAGAGCAGAGGAAAGGGTGGGAAGGAGAGAGAAGTGGGGTTCACAGCTTTGCTCCTGTCTCTGCCTGCCAAGGGTGGGTGGCCGTGTTTTCACGCCTGCTTAATCGCTTGTAATCCCAGAGGACCTGGCTGTCATGATGGGGGTGTGTGCCAAGCCACACCAGGGTGAGCATAGGTTCAGCAATGTAAGTGCCAGCACAGGATCCTACCCCACCAGCTGCTCCACATTGGATCAGGGCATCCCTGGAAACATTCCAGGTCAGGCTGGGTGGGGCTCTTTGAGCAATCTGCTCTAGTTAAAGCTGTCCCTGATGACTGCAGGGGGGTTGGACTAGATAGCCTTGAAAGGACCCTCCCAACCCAAACTGGTCTGTGATTCTATGATTTTATACACTGGAAAAATAACTGATGGCTTCAAGCTTTGGCCTCTGTTTCTAGACAGCTTCTGGCCATGTCAGCCATGCAGGCAGCTCAAAACACAGGCTCTCAATGTTGTGCCTTGTCTTGCCTCAGCAAGCATCAGCCCCTCTTGGGTCACTGTAACTCAGTCACTCATTGAGAGCTTGAACATTGTGGCAGCCAGCTAATAGCAGAAAACAGGCATGTGCATTTTGAGGCACCAGAATAAACAAACTTGGCTGGAGCAGGACATCCATGGTTTTGAAAACAGCCAGCAATGTTGGACTGACTTCAGTTCAGTCAGTCTGAATATTGACCAAACACTAAGAAGCCATCTTAAATTGTCCAAAACCCACACAGAGCAATTCCCCCCAAAATCGTGAGCCTTCAGACCTTCAAAATTTGAGTGCCCAAATATCACAAATCCCACCCAAATTTCCCTCATGCCACATGCCTGCCCTCCATCTAACACAAATGTTTCAAATACCATAAGCTGTCCACTTGGTACCACCACACATCTTTGAAATAACTCAGAGCTCTCTGCTCCAAATCCTGACCTTGCCAGTCCCAACATGCACCCCCAGAGCTATCACCAAAATATCCTCAGTCTCTAAAGACTGGCTACCACTAATGAAAATCTTAATTTTAATGTTGGTGGTGTGGTCTTCAGTGCTTCCCACCATTCAGGGGATATGAAAGAGCTGCTTTCCTGTTGGATTTGGTAGTGTGTTTGTTCTGATTTGCTGAAATATATGGGTTAAAAACATGATTATTAAAGCTTTTAGCAGAAGAACACTTATGGAAAAAAAGCAGTGGCAGAAGGAGCACTGCAGCACGCAGCTCCAGGACAAGTTACTCCTAGGGACATTCCAAGTGGGCACAAAAGGAAAGTTTTTCACAAGGGCAATCAATCATTGGAATAATCTCCCCAGGAAAGTGGTGGAGTCCCCAACATTAGCCACTTTTAAGATTCAGCTGGAAACGGTGCTGGGCCACCTTGTCTAGATCATGTTTTTGCCAAGAATGGTTGGACTAGGTGATCCATGAGGTCCCTTCCAACCTGGGATTCTATGATTCTATGACATTAGCAGGGCAAGGCTTGTGTGGACCCACCCTGAAAACACTGGAGCTGTTCCATAGCACTGCTGGATGAGGCAAAAATCACCAAAGGATGGGTTAACCTCTCTGCTCTCCCTCACACTTATATCTGCTGAGAAATTAAGCTGAAATTTTTAAAGGCTTGTCTCTACATTTGCTTTTCATAAAAACAAAACAAAACCCCAAACCCATCCAAAGACCCCAATCCCGTATCTACTGGTTTTCAGGAAAATGAAAGCTAACCCTAATTTCGACTGAAACTTAACCACTGGTTAGCACTGGTGGTTGCCACTGCCCATGAAATGGTTATGATGACATCTCTTGTCCCTGGTGTAAGATGGCTCTGGCTCCATCTCCACCTGCGACGTGGCCAGCGCGCACGGAGAAACATTTGCCTCCGTGTATATAAAAGTGATTACAGACAGAAGCCTGGGGGATTTGTTTGGGAACAATGTCATAATGAGCCTGAGGATAATCTGCTGCCCAGAGACAGGTCTATTTCCCAGAGGGGTGGCAGCCACAAATTAGATAGTCACATCACGTTATTTCCAGTGAGTTAACTCCCAACACCGCACCTCTGTCCCACCAAGGAGGGGGACAGCACAAATTGAACCATCCCCAGCAGATGAGCCCCCAAATCAAAGACTCCTCGGAGGGGAAAGGGGCCAGGGAGAGGATTTTTAATAGCCCAAAGTGGTGGAAAATCATTACTCTGATAAGGCCCTGGGAGGAGTTGGTCTGAGCTTCAGCCATGGACAGTCCCTGGAGAAATTTCACCATGTTCAAGCTAATCTTCTTATAAACATTGTTGTAGGTTTTTTTTATTTCATCCGACATGTGTCAAGCAGGCCTACTAAGCCTATTACATCCCCAGGGAGGTTGGTGTTTTCTCTTTTTCCTACCCCCCATCTGAACATTGCTCATCTCCTTTTTGCCTCCTCTCGACATTTCTCCATCACTACAGACAAACCATTTTTTTTATAATCAGCACTGGGGAAAAAAAAAAAATCTCAGTGGCTTTGGAGGCTCGGATGAGACAAACAGCCAGGTTCCAGCTAGACATCCAAAACTTCTGGAGCTTGTAGGCTTCAGAGATGAGTTATAAAAGTTGTCGGACCATCCTTTCTTGCTGTGTTTATTTTCCTTCCCAACAAACTCTCAAATTAAATAAAGAGTTAACTGGACATTTTTCTGTGCTTCTCCAGTACAAAATAGCTCAAGCTATTGGTAAAGCTCCTGTAGATGTGTTACTCCCCCTGATTGTATTTACAAGCAAAAATAGGCAGGGATAACACCCTGTGACAGGACAGTTTTAAATGATGTGGTGAATATGAACCTGCCTTTAGGTTCAGGGTGAGAGATATGTGTTGGTGGGATCCTGAGACCTCTCTCCTCACTCTGATGGAAAGTTTGTAGGAAGTCAACAGAAAGGATGAAAAGGAGGAAAACAAACCAACCAACTCATGCTGTAAATGGCTCTTTTCTGGAGGCAGCATCTTGCTCTTGCCACACAACAGGAGACAGAAATACCCAAGGAGCCAGAAACATTCACACAACGCACAGGCACACACACCAACACGCACACCCTGGAGACTTCGCTACAGAAAATCAATGTGAGCTTATCAGCCTGCAGCAGAGGCAGGACAATTAAACATTTCCCTCTCTGCCTTTAAGTACTGGATTTAAGTTTTGAAGTTGTTCTCACCTGTGGATGGAGAGAAAGAAGCATCTGAGCCAGCATCTCTTATGAAGAGTTCTCTCCAATGCAGGCAATAGCTGAAATTATTTCCATGGCTAATTGCTGCCTTTTTTCCCCATCAAAACACCTCAAACTGTCTCTTGTTTCCTATGGATGAAAAAAAAAAAGGAAGGCAGTGTGCCTTCAACATTGATTTCTTTGCTGGGACCTTTCCTTGTGCACAGACTGCTGCACTCACAGGATAAGTCCTTCCCCAAGTGCTGAGCTTTTGTCGTCATATTATTCTCCAGCACAGAGCTAAACTTTGCAGAAGGAGGCCAACAGAAACCAGAAATGGGGCTCAAGTAGCAAAACCAAGCCTGAATTCAGAGCTGATCCCCAGGTCTGTGCACAGGTTGAGGACAAGGTGGTGGATATGATCTACTACAAAGCCAATCTGTTAAAGTGTTAGCTCTCAATTCCACAGGAGCCACAGGGCGTTTGAAGATCCAGAGGAGTCTCAAGCCAACATCTAAACACATCCTGCTGTTGGATTGCCTGGTTTTCACTGAAAACGAGCTACTCCAGCACAAAGTCATTGAAGGAATGAAAAAGTGACAAGATAAAATAATTAAGAAACTCAATAACTAAGGAGCCAGTGATTACTCTTCCTAGTGCCTGTTCCAACCACCTCCATGTTCAGGTTTGCTGCATGGCACAAAGCTTTCTGGTAGGACATCAGGACCCCTAAGCCTCTGGCTGCTAACTTCACATCCTACAAGCATCCTCCATCTCCTGGGGACTCAGGTTAGAAGCAGCTGCTTCCTTATTTATTTAATTTTTTTTTTTATCTCCTTCAGTCAAAACGGAGGGAATAGATAATCTGTGCTTACAGCCCTTTGAAGTCAACCAAAAGACTTTTAACTTCAGCGAGCATCCGAGTGAGGACCCCAGGCCTGCCCATACCTGATCTGCAGGCATCGCCAGGGATTTGGGCAACTCAGGCTCTGTCCACATGAACGTGCTTTCAAGCCACTGAGTCCGAGCCCTGCCTTGGCGAGAGATCAAGCGCAGCAGATTTGCCTACAGCCCTCCTGCCTTATCATGCATTAGCCCCGTCCAGATGTCAGGCACTATCCCTCTGTTAACAATCCCCTTTTCCTTCTTCTTTTATCTCCCCATTAAATTGCTGACAAGACCTTCCTGGCGGCCTTTTCAAAAGTAGAGGAGATCAAAAAATCAACAGAGTATTTCAAAAGCAAAAGTCCTTAGGGAAAATAAGAAGGAGGGGAAAAAAAAATGAGAGTGGAAGAGAGTACAACACTGTTACAGTGCATAGAGCTGAGAGCAGGAGATTGGATTTGCAGCACTTCAGCTCACTGCTGGTAGAAAAGAGGCTGCAGATCAGAGTCACAGGACGGTAGGAGTTGGAAGGGACCTGTGGGGATCATCTTGTCCAATACCCTGCTCGAGCAGGGTCACCCAGGGCCGGTTGCCCAGGATCACATCCAGGTAGGTTTGGAATCTCTCCAGAGAAGGGGACTCCACAACCTCTCTGGGCAGCCTGATCCAGGCTCTGCCACCCTCACATCTAAGAAGTTTTCCCTCATGTTCTGATAGAACCTCCTAGTTTCCAGTTTGTAACCCTTGCACCATGGCAGTGTACCACAGAGAAGTGTCTGGCCCCATCCTCTTGCCCCTCCCCTTTAGTTATTGATAACCATTGATAAGATCCCCAAATGGTTTTGGCTTTCATGGAGTTGCCTGCATGAGCATCACTGGTCCCCCTAGCCCCACCCTTGCAAACACTCACACCATGCTCAGCACTGCAGAATGGCCTAAGAAAGGCACATCTGGATGCAGCCAGACAAAACCCTCTCCCCGATGGATGCTGATGGCAAAGCTCCTGCTGCCATGACAAAGACAAGGAAAGCATTCCATGAGGTGTAAAGGCCTCTCTGCAAGAAGTCACCTCCCCTTTGAACCCAGCAGGCCAGCAGGGAGGAAGAACTGGGAGAAAACCACTTTTCCCATTCACACAGAAGAGGATTTTTTTTTTGATAGGCAGACAAAGGCAATTTATCTCCCTGCCTAGTTGACTTTACTGCCACTCTTCCACAGTGTTCCATCAAAGCTGTAGAAGAGTTTTAGCTTTATACTTGCTTTTGAAAAGGTGACACTGCCAGCTTTCAAACGACACCGAAGCAGAGGTGACGCAGGGAGGTGACTGTCCAAGCAGCTGACAGCAGCAGGCAGAGAGCACCAGATGAAAAAAAATTGAAGAAATAAATATACCTAGCCTTTGCTGACACGGCCAACACTATGGCAGCAGCCAGGAGAAAAACGCAGCCAAAGAAAGCAGCAACATCCAGCAAACCCCATCTTCATTTATTTTTTCTACCTGGCTGATCATATTTGATTCTGTATTTAACCAGTGGCAGAAAGTTGTTGGAACAAGAAGCGTTAGGGTTGGGTTCCTCCCTCTATACTTTTTTCTCTCCTTTCTCCTTCTTTTAAAGGCTTTTACACAGATTTAGAGACAGCCAAACGCTGCCAGCTCCCCTGGCTAATGCACGTTCAGGTCACAAACATCTCTTTGCTTTAGCAAGACCTGAAAAAAAAAAAACCACACACTGAAACTCACTGCACTAATAAAAAATAGCAGGCAGAGGAAAGCAAGAGCAGATAAATCCCCGTTTCGGCATGCAAAGAAGGAGCCCTCGGCACAAACAGAGGCACTTATTATTCGCTCCTCATGATTTGTTATTTATTATCCCACTTCGCCCAAAATTGCAGGAATCTAATCAGAGAGCAGAAGCAACAGAGGGTAATTTGGGTGATCAGTCACACGCTACCAATAGGGAATAATAAACAGTTGGAGTGACCACTTGAGATGATCCATGGGCTAACGTTGGCGCGCACAAGCTGCTCGGTGACCACTTCTGCACGATGAATAGGATCTCAGGCTGAACACCCACTTAAGGCCATCGTTAACTCCAAGCCTTTAGCAATCCCATCAGTGCCTGTGGATTACTTTACACACTTGAGATGTAAGCACGTGCCTCTGGATCGGGGCCGGGGTCCATTGTACACCTGTCAGCACGCTGTTTAGGAGGCAAGAAGAAAATGAGTCAATATTAAAGGACCATCCTGCACCCCTAGAGTGACATAAAAAATTGTTTTGAAGATAATGTTTCCTGGTCTAAGAGGAAGGTAGATCATTATATCACAAGATGGAGAAAATAAGGCTCCAGAGAGACCCTCTTGTGGCCTTTCAGTACTTGAAGGGGGCCTATAAGAAAGACGGGGACAGGCCTTTCAGCAGAGCCTGTCATGACAGGACAGGGGGTGACAGTTTTAAACTAAAATAGTGAGATTTAGACTAGAGAGAAGGAAGACATTTTTTATACCAAGGGTGGCGAGATCCTGGCCCAGGTTGCCCAGAGAGGTGGTCAAAGCCCCATCCCTGGAACCATTCCAGGTGAGGTTGGACGGGGCTCTGAGCAACCTGCTCTAGCTGCAGCTGGCCCTGCTCGCTGCAGGGGCGTTGAACTAGATGACCTTTAAAGATCCCTTTCAACCCAAACCATTCTGCAACACTATTTAATTTTATTGCCTTGCTTCCAGCCTCCTTATACAACTCAAACTTCTCTAATGCCAAGCCCACCCAAAGGAACCAGGAAACAAAAAGAGCCCCATTACATGACTGGGAACCAACAGCAAAGTCACGGCAGGAGTTGCAGCTAGACAAAACCTGATCAATGTTGCTCTCAAAGGCTTGTGTGGGTCTCTACAGTCAATTGCCCCCTGTGGGGAAAAGTTGCAGACATCAACTTCTGCTCATAATATACTTCTATAATCAGAGGAACTTCGTTACCGAGGCATAGGGGCCAAGCGGTCTGTCCCCTGGCTCCACTAATGTCTGTGTCTCCTGTAAGTGCCTGTCTGGCTCTCATCTCTGGGAACATGCTGCACAGTTGCAGCTTCAGCTTAACTCTTCATGATGGCAATGCTTTGTCCCAAAACATACAGTGCTGCCTTACCTCTACATTCCCTGCCAGGTGTGCTGTGGGTTTTCTTCTTCTTCTCTTTTGGGAAGCAAAAGGGGACCATGGTTTTGGCAGAGCTGATGGAATATATACACACACAAATATATATCTCCTCCTTTCAGCAGTTTTGCCAAGCATTTGCACTCATTGCTTTTTTTCTTTTTTAAAGTCTTCCTGAGCTGCTGCATTTCTGCTGCTTCCAATGTATGGCATGACACAATGAATTTCAGTAGAATCATAGAATCATTCTGCTCAGAAGAGACCTTTAAGCTCAAGTCCAGCTGTTAACCCAGGTGTTTCTGAAAAGCTTTTCTTGAAAAGGTTGTGACATGTCAGAAACACTGTGCTTGTCTAAACACCAGGGTGGGTGCACCATAATCTCAATAACCCACAACCAAAGAAGCTAGTGGAACTTGCCAGTGCCACCAACCTGAGAAAGCTCCCACAACTTCCTCCCCATGGGACCAGCAAGGTTTGCCTGTCTCCACAGGGGCCAACATGCCACAAATTCATTGCAGGGGGCATCTCCTCTGTTGTGAAGAGCCAGCTCCGTTGTTTGGGTATCCCCTGGGCAGCCCAGAAGCAGAAGTTTTGAAGGAAGGAAGCTGGGACCCCATACAAGCTCCTGCAGACTGAGCTCCTGCATGCAGTGCTGCTGTGCCAGCTCAGAGTGAGCAGCAAAACCACAGGGAATGCGTTGCAACTGAAAAAAAAAAATAAAAAGGCCATTTCTACCTCTAATTAACCTGAGAAACATGCAAGCGATTGAGTTGGGCTCTCATTAGCCAAGCCACGGCAAGAATTCCTGCGCTGGCTGCATCACAGTGTGATCTCCTACTGCAGCTGGAACCTGCCATGAAGGGCTGGTCGGGCTGGGTGGGAAAGACAGCTTTTAAAGCTTGGATTAAAAGGTCCATTTATAACAGGAGACAACTACTTTGAGCCAGGAAATTGTGAAAGGGGAATGATTAGAAAGCCATTGCTGAGGAAACACCTTTTGCTTTGGTCCTGTGAGCAAGAGGGTGTCCATCAGAGGCTGACCCATGGTGGTGAGCAAAGTCCCCTCCCAGGAGGGACCCCTCACTTTATCTCCCTGCAGAGGGCCAACCTGTCCCTGTAGTGAAATGGACAGGAAGGAACAGAAACCAAGAGGGGATCTTATCAGTATCTAAGGGGGGGTGGGGAGGTTTGTCAAGTGGATGTGGCTAGAATCTTTTCAGTGGTGCCCAGCAACAGGGCAAGGGGCAATAGCCACAAATCAGAACCCAGGAGGTTCCACCTGAACAGGAGGAAAAAATTCTTTGCTGTGATGGTGGCAGAGCCTGGAGCAGGCTGCCCAGACAGACAGTCCCCTTCTCTGAAGAGATTCCAAACCCACCTGGATGACATCCTGGGCACCCTGCTCTGGGTGACCCTGCTGGAGCAGGAAGGTTGGACAAGATGATCCCTACAGGTCCTTTCCAACCCCCAGCATTCTATGATTATGTGACTTTGAGTGGAGTGTTTGCAGTGAGGGGGGTCAAGAAGAAACACCCATCTTGCAAAGGTGCCTCCTCTCCCACGTGGCACCAGACTGTCCATCTTCCTTTTTTAAAGAAAGAATATTAAAAGCAGTTTGGATGGGAAATTATATCTGATGACCCATTGTTATTTACATTCCTAATGCACAGCTGAGAAAAACAACATCCCATTAACCCCTTGCCTGGAAAACATCAGCACAGTTCAGGCACTTGCAGCTGAGCTAAGTGGTCCTGTAAGGAGCTGCAATCTCCACCATATGAGGATTTTTCACTGCAATGCCCTCTCAACTCACGGATAGCACCAGGTTTCTTATTCTTCTAGGAAGAAACTATTATTCTGCCATTTCTGAGTGGCCTAAAGGTATTCTCCTCTCCTGAACGTGCACCTTGAGATAATACCTTGGCTATCTCCTGTGGTTCCATTATATCCTTTTAGAACTTAAGGAAACTCTTCAGACTAAAAGATGCAGCAAATTTAGGCACTGACCCAATAATTAAAACAACTCCCAGCCAGTGCAAGGCAAACCAGGTCAGGTCTCCTAACACAAGCTATACAACACTGCATCACTTACAACACAAGGAGCAACATTTTCAGATCAACCACCAGATTTGAGGTTGTTTCCAGTGAACTTTCAAAAGGAAATTATTAATAATGGCAAGTCTTCTGCTCCAGAAGGACTGAAACACCCAGCCTTCAGCACTGCATTGGCTAAAGAAACGCAGAAAGAAAGTTAATCAGGTTTAGATCAAAGTAAAAAACCCAAACAAACCAGCAGGCAATCTCATCCAAACCCATACATGTGAAGAGTTTTCCGTGACTCCTTCCCCCTGCTCTTTTTTCACTTTCATCCTCCTGACCTTCTCTGTTCCTGCCACAAGGGAATAGGGAAGTTCGAAGAAAGCTACTCCTGTGCTATTTTTAGCAGAGCCAGAAGAAAAGTGACTGGAAATAATCCATGAAAGCAAGCTTTCACCTTGATTTTCAGACTCTGGAGATTTTGATAGCCTTGATAACAATCACAACTTTACCAAAGGCATATAAAATGCTGAGTGATATCAAAAGCATAAATCGAGTTCTTCCTTTCTTCTCATGTCACATTAAAAAGCCAGTGACCCATAGATGGGGGCCAAGGGAAACACTTTTCCCCATGAACCAGGGAGGTGGTGCCCACATTCCAGCAAGGAGACCAAATCATGGCTGGATTTCAGCACACCAGACACATACAGATAGAAGGAAAATCCACATTACAATCAAATACATTCAAAATAGACACTGATTTTGGAAGATGAGTTCACTCCTTCCCAAGCAGGATTAAAAAGAGCTCTTCTGAAACAGCCATTCCCACCTCCTGCAACTTGAGCAGTGTAACATTGCAAATGCATTACAAACCAAACCAACCTCCCCCCCCACATCAACATGAGCAAGAAAAGTCCTCAATCCTGAGCTATTAAAACCCACCAAGCCCTTTACTCTTCTCAAAAAAAGGGCCAAACAGCTTGAGAAGAACCTTGCAGAGAGGTACCTAGTACTGGCTGCATAGGGATCTCCATGCTTCCCTGCCTGCCCCAAACCCATAAGCTCCAGGACAAGCAGTGGCTGATAAAACAGAAGCCTCAGCTGCAAGCTTGAGAGACCAAAAGAATTAATTAGAGAGGCTGCACTCCCAAGGTGCTGATAATCAGAACAAAATCAGGGCTGATCCCATTCAGTCAATCTTGTCTGTTGGTTGCTGCCATCTGATGTCTTCCTCTTTCCCCTCTCTCCCTGCTGCATGTTTTCACCCCATTTCTGGTGCTGCCCATCATTTTGATGGTCTCTGAGGAAGGCAGGAATCATAGAATCACAGAAGCGTGGTATGGTTTGGGTTAGAAGAGACCACCTTTCTGGGCAACCCGGGCCAATCTTTCACCACACTGTGGGGGACTGAAATATTATGCTGGGAGGATGCTGGGAGGTGGCTTACTCTGCTGGGCACCCATGCATAGTGCATAACAGCTCTGCTGGGTTCTGGACATGCCATGGAGCAGACCTCTGACACTTTTCCCAGCCAAGGCATGCTCATACCCCAACCACTCACAAGCACATCATCACACTGCTGGCTTCATTTGACTGCTCAACCTTCCCCAAGCCATTATAGATTTAAATTCACTTTATTAACCCTCTTTTAGCTACTATGCAGTGAGGGTGGTGAAAGACTTGCCCAGAGGAGTGGTAGAAGCCCCATCCCTGGAACCATTTCAGGTGGGGTTGGCCAGGGCTCTGAGCAACCTGCTGTAATCGAAGCTGTCCCTGTGCACTGCAGTGGGGTTGGACTAGGTGACCTTGAAAGGTCTCTTCCAACCCAAACCATTCTATAATTCTATGATCTTTCACATGCAGCTTTGCTTCCTCAACATGGGGACAGCCACGTGAGCACGTACGTCCATGAGTCCATCGTTTGTTTTTCATTAAGCACTGCTAATCAGCTGTGGTGCTGTTTGGAGGCAGTGTGGGCAGGAGTGGAGATGAGGAAATAGGCTCTGCTTTGCTCTGCATTACAGGGATGGATTAATTGCAGGCACTGAGGATGATGCGGGGCGATGCCGGGGAGGAGGGGAGAAGGTGGCATTGATAAATGACCCTCACCCACTGACCCACTGCATGCTTGCACAGGGAGCACTATTGATTGGCAATGACTATTCAGATCCCCCCTTGCCCCACGTTATTCAGACCTTCTGAGACAGAAGAATACAAGCCAGGGGTTATTGATCCCTTGTAACTGATAAGCTACTCACTCATGTTGTTTTAATCAGTGTCAGGGGCATTGGATGAAGGCCCTAGGTGAGAGGAGGAGATGGTGCACAGCAACTTGACCACCACAGAAAGGAGTTTACCCCCCCAGCACCCGCTTTTGGGCCAGTGATGGAGATTCCCCCCACCCCTGACTGGGAGCAGCCAAGGCAACTGCAACTAGCAAGTAGAGAGGCATTAAAAAAATAGCACTTTGCTGAGTTTTAAAACATTTTCCTGGATCGAAGAGGCACTGGTAAGTGTTGTCATGGCAGAAGATATTTATTGCAGTCTCAGGAAATGTTTCATTATTCTTTGGTAAGTGGTGGCCATGAATTTCAGCCTGTCTGCCCGGCCATAAAGTGGACCATTGGGCAGATTATTTCCGGCAGCCGGACTCCACGGAGGATGAAGCATCATCTCCCCGGTCTGAAGACTACTGCACCTCAAAAAGCCTGCCTGGGCTCTGCTCTGTGGCAGGGCAGGAGACCCAGACCCCACATACCCCCACAGGGACAGGGCAAGTAGCCAGGCAGGCTCTGATGTATTTGCAATAGAGGGAAAACACCATGGAAGCCTTCAGCGTGCTCTTTAAATACAGCAAAAGTAACAACTGAATCGAATTCCAGGCTTGGCCAAATGAAGCCATTTCAGAAATGGTGTTTGGGAATGTGCCAGTCTGCCTACAAGTGTCCAAAATGAGCTCAGCAGGTCTGGATTGAGGTGCAAAAGGCAGAAGGCTGATGCCACCAGATGGATAGGGCCCTCAGTTCCTGCTGGTGGCACAGGGCGGGTCCTAGCGAGCTGCCAGCAGAGCTCCTTTTGCTCATCCAGCCATGCACCCACTCTGCAACAGGGTAGGGAGAAACAACCATTTCATCACACGTAGCATAACTGTTTTTTTCTCCTGTGAAAGTATGCAAGCACTTTCCCAGTCTAAGTGAGCTTTCAGCACTCATAATTTCCCATGGCAGCAAGTGCCACTTTTTAGCTTTGTGTTGGGTAAAGGGTTGGCCTTTGCCCTTGGAACTTCTCTAGATGTTCTCTACTCCTGATACCAAGTATTTCTTGAGCTGAGCAATCATGGCTGATTAATTCTTCAGCTCTCCTACACACGATTTCATATCTGGCCCTGCACTTATCAATTTTTGCCTTCAGTGGATAATTTTCTAGGCTTCTTCTCATCCATTTTTTGTGATGTGAGAACTAGAGCTACTTACGAATTATTCAAGGTGGGTTATACCAGACATTCATTAAGCAGCACAGTAACATTCCCCACTTCACTCTCTCTTACCTCCCTGTAATTCCTATCATTATATTTGTTTTTTGGACTACTATGGAGCATGAAGTGTCATTTTGATAGATATTTCTAGCATAACTCTCAGATCTCCTTCCTGAGCAGTAATAGCCAGTTCAGAGCCCATCACTATATGTGTAAAGTTAGAATGATTTTTCCCCTGTGCATTGTTTTTCATTTAGCAGCCTTGAATTTCATCTGCCGTTTTATTATCTGCTCACTAAGTATCATAAGGTCCTTTTCCCATTCTTGGAGGTTGGCTGTATTTCAATCTTTCTGGTATTAACTCAGTGTTGCCATCAAATGTTATTTCATTTTTGAGCCTGGACCCACTTGGACTCCCCAAATTCAAGGAGATGCACCCAGATTGGTGCACAACAAAATACCCATCGATGATCCATCATCAGCATGTTTATAAACACATCTTCTCAAGTCAACAGCCTCCACAAGGGAGCCCAGTGCAGGTGGGAAGGTCACACTGAACACCAGGCATACTGGCCTTATAGATAATAAGGTTGTTGAATTTTAGCATAGGTAACATAAGCTGAAATGAGGCAAAGCCTCTCTAAAACAAAACATCTTTTCCAGCGCTTGTAGATTCTTCTGTGTTGTAACTGTGGTACTTACCAGCTCCTCTGTGAAAGTGGGTGCTCCTGAGGAAAACAAGGGGGGTTTTAGTTTCCTACCCCAAAGCATGATAGCTATCAGGCAAAATGAAATGTGGAGACTCAGGATTTAAATGGTTTCTCAGCATGGAGGTGCTGGGGTTTATAGCTACTGTCTGAGTGCCTGGCGCTGTAAGCTGGGTCCATGCCATCTAAAATCATGTTTGGATGGGTTTTTTGTTTTTAAAATACAACCAGTGGCAATGAATTCTCCCAAGTGTCAGCCCTCAGCAGGCAAAGGCTGACCATGCCAACACAGC
>NW_008611569.1:40500-47820 GCF_000691845.1 Merops nubicus | reverse complement strand
TGCCCCCCTGCCAGTACCTGGCTCACCCAACCAGGGCTCCTGGTCTGAGTACGACTCCTGGCTCTTGCTGTAGGTAAGGACAGAGAAAAGTCCCCTCTGGCTGGTGACAGAGCATGCCACCAGCCTGCCCCTGCAGAAGTGCAACACGGGAGGGACAGTTTGGCAAAGGGAAAACCAAGCACCAGAGGCTCTGCCTTCAGTTACTGACCTGCCAAGCTCTCCAGCTCCCTAGTTTTCAGAGACAGCTGTTTTCTAAACCGTTTTAGCCAATGGGCCATGGACACCTTGCAAAAGTGCCCATTAAAATGAGCCATGGACACTCCATTAGCAATCCCTCAAAGCCAGGTGGTAGAAGAGAGTTTATTAACTGCTAAAGGATGTTTTTTCTCTATAATGAACCTTTCTCCCGTATTGAAAAAAAGCCATGTCTTACTTTCCTTTTCTAACAAATGGCTTCTTTAGAGTTTAATTAACTTCTCCCTGCTCTTCTTTTGTGGCAAAGTGTCACCCTGACCACAAGACAAACTCAGTTTATTCTTTTATCTGGGAGAGTGCTGGCCTGTCAGATAAACCACTCTGCCTAATTTGCTGGGGTTTTTCTCTTCTCACTTTGCATATTCCAGGGAGGGAAGCAGTAATAACAGCAAGTGATATTCTTGGGTGTCTGGATACCTCCTGCCCTGGGACTGGGCACCTACCTAAACACAACACGGACCATGCTCCCACAGCACTGCCAGGGCTGGGGAGAGGGACCCATTTCCTAGACTCAGCAGGAGCTGGGTCAGGCCCTCTCTGTGCTTCTTCATTTCCTTGGGCTTGAAAACAAACCTGAAGACAACAATTTTTGCCCTTCGCAGAGCTCAGGATTTTGTGTTTTCAGCAGTGCGTGCCTCTCCCCATGTGTGCCTATGTGTATATATATAGCTCAAAATCAATAAGAGTGAGATTAGGTCACTGTATTACTGAGAAATGTGCTCCTGATAGCATATAAAACCAAACACCTCCTGATCCTTTTACCTGCTGTTGTGCTCCAGGGCCACGTATGCGCGTCGAGACAGCGGCACAGCCTGGAGAAAACAGAGGTTGTTCTCTTACAAAAAGGATGCAGAGGATGAATTTGGGACAAGTCAAGAGGGATCATCACAAGATTCTGCTCTGGCTCTTTAGCTAAGCTTATGGCCACAGCAGCCATCATGCAGTGGAAGATGGGAGCAGTAGCTCCCACCTTGGGGTCTTCCTTCAGGAGGGAGGTAGGAGCCCACGAGTACCACCGGCAGAGACTGGGTGGCTTCTCCATGCAATGCCTCATTAGGAAAAGGTGGGTGTATTTGGTGTAGCTTTGGGGTCCTAGCAGTAGACATGCCTCTGAGCCAAGCCCCTTTCACCCCAAATAGGGCTTTGAGTAAAGACGTCCCAGGTCCAGCCTCGTTATACAATAGAAACACACCGGACTGCAGCTTCTGAATGGGGCCAGTTAATTAATTGTGCCAGGCTGACAGCAGGGAGGGCTTTTTTTGTGCACTGAAGCTTTCAGACACCAATGCAGTAATGGTCTTCAGCACACAGACAGTCTCGGGGGACTTGTCCTTCCTACCCAAACAGAATTAATTAATGGTGGCAATAAATAAACCAATCCAGGCGAATCGGAGCGTCTGAGACTGCTCCAGGGAGACTGCTGCAGGCACACAGTGGGAAACAGGACTCGTGTTGGGGTGATGGACACCCCATAGCCAAACACCTGCAGACATGGGTGATGGACATGCCAAACACCTGCAGACATGGGTGGCACCAGAGCAGCAGAGCTCTGGCCATGCACTAGGGTTGGGCAACACCAGCACCGAGGTGGTACCACCCATGAGCATCTCAGGAGCTCCTGCCCATGCTGCTTGTGTGGAAGGCAGCTAGCCAAGATCCACACTTGTCATTTTGGGTGGATGATCACTTTACCACGCTATTAGTTTGGGCTGAAAGTTTAACTGGCAGTGTCCACAGGTAAGAGAGAGACTGCTGGAGTTACCAGCTGCAGAGCAACCTGTCAGTGCCTGCTGCTGCAGATGGGAAGGGGTTTTTTGGCTGCCTGGCCTGTCTATCCAGCAGCATGTGCCCTCTGGAATTATTTATATCTGGGGAAGAGAGATGGTCAAATCAGTTTTCCTTCCTAAGATTTTGGATGACATGGATTCAGCTTCCCGAGCCAGGCACTCAAACAGAAACTATAAAGCCCCAGCACCTCCTGGTTAAGAAACCATTTAAATCCTGAGTCTCTGTATTCATTTTACCCTGACATGCCAGAAGAAAAAAAAAACATAGGGAAAGGAATGCTTTTTGTAGTGCATGTCTGATGAAGGAATTATCCTGTTAAACAAAGGAAAGAGAGAGCTAACACACACTTTATGAATCCACTGTGTGGGCCTGGGCTGCAGTAGGAGCATGGGCCAGCACAGAGCATCCCAGGGAAGGGCCAGTGGCCATGGATGACTATTTATTCACCTTTTCTGTGCTCAGGACAAGTTATGCCACCACATGCAGGCTAAAGTTGAAGGACTCTCTCTTCTGCAGACACGGCCCTATTTGGTCTGTCCTAGCCCTGCCTTAAATAACCAGACAAAAGCAGGTCCTTTTAATCCAGCTATTTCATCCCACTCTAGCCCCCTGAGGGCATACACCAAAACACCGTGTATGGTTGATACCAATCAAATTAATCCATCTCAGACAAGCCCCTCTATGTTTATGGGATTGATAAACAGGACTTTGCAGAGCCCTGTGCTCGCCCCACCCCTGCTCTCCCTCTCTGCCAGGGCTGCAGGGTCCTGCCCAGGCCTGAGGTGCCAGCACAGCCAGCTTAGCTACTGACATCTCCTCAGATCCCCACCCTAAGGTCTAATCGCTGGCCTCTTGTATCTCGAGCAGTTCTTGGGCATTCCTAATTGGCACATGACAAAGTGCCTGCCACACATTGGTCAATACCAATTAGCATACTTATTAAATGTGTGTGTTTGTTGGTGGCAGTTATCTAATTACCTCACAAGAGCATCAGGGAGAGGCCCTGCAAAGGGTGCCAGGGCCAAGAAGAAGCTTCTTCAGGTGGTTTGAATGCAAACCCCATGAGGCATTAAACCCTGCAATGGGAGGCAGGGAAAGGGCCACACCAAAACTGCACGTTAGGGCTCACATTGGGCTCGGGACCTGCATCTTCAAGGGCCTAGGCACACAACAAACCTCCCTATGCTGTGCAGGGAAAGTTAACTGTGGACACACCCACCCCCACCATCTGCAAAGCCCCATTTCCACCCGTCCTCAAGAGATGTCCCCCAAAAGGGGGGTCTCACCTTCCCTCAGTCCCCCATGCATCTCCACAGCCTTGCTCCAGGTCTCTGGTGGAGTGTTGTCACCTCCTCTGAGTCAAATTACTCTGTTCCCTGTGCAGGATCCATGGGGAAATACAGGTGAGCTTGCTAAGCACGCAGATCGAGCAGCTCCCAGCTCCCACCGCCGCCACTTCCAGGGGAACGCGACTCAATCAGACATTTGGGGTTTTCCATCTGCAGAATTAATTTCCTGGGAGCCAGGGAACAGGAGTAATGAGAGAGACACCTGAAATTACATGTACCGGGCTACACGAGGCTGCTGCTTTTTATTTCTTTCCTTCTTTTTTGCATATCCTACCATAGGCTGAGCCTAGCCGGTGGGCACTGCTGTTATCAGACAGCAGGCAGAGTGGAGAGTTGATACGATGTTCATGCCCAGGAACCAAAACAGACCCTGCACACTGTTTTAATTTAATGCTTGTGAAAGTCTCCAATTCTGACTTTTTTTTTTTTTTTTTACCCTCCTTGAAATTGGTCCAGCAGAGCGTGGCCAGGGGAAGTTTCTCTGCCTTTTACATCAGGGCTGGTGTAGCTGACTCTTCCCTCTGTAAGAGAGAAAGGCACTCTACTGGGTGATGGGGGAAATCCCACTTTTGCCATTTTCCTATGGAAAAATGAGAATGGAGGTGCTGGGTGCTGCAACATCCCCAGACCAAAGCAGAGTAAGGGACTGGGGGAAGAGCAAGTAAAAACCATGGTCTTGTTGCCAGCCAGCAAACAGCTCTGCTCACTGTTTCTGTCTTTCCTGTCCAGCCTTGACATTTTACTTTTCCACATCGACTTCCCTTACATTTCTCCATTCCCTGAAGAGCTGAGGAGCAGCACCAGTCCCTCCAGCACGCTCCTTGTTCTGGTGGGCTGTGTCACTCCATTGTAGCTCGGGGCTGACCGAGGACAGAGGCAGCACGTCTAAGTCTTCCTTACATTGAGCCTACTGCATAACAAATGCAAGCAGCTCACTGAGTAACTAATCTTTCATGCGTGCCTATTAAGCAAAAATTAAAAGAAAATTACATGGGGAAGTCAGCAGCAAGTAGGAGGGGACGGGTTGTAATTATATGGCTATTAATTGGTGTAAAGTTCCAGTTTAATGCTCTCTGGCCCATGCTGATATTTCCTAGGGAAATTTTCTCTCTATTAGTTTTGAATGAGAACAGGGATTCTCTCTGGAACCTCTGAATCTGCACAGTGAGGTGACCTTCAGCTTCAGTCCCCCAGCACAGTCGTGCACTGATGGACAAAAAGGGGCTGCTTTATCTGCCCAAGGTGGAAGGTGGGGGGAGCCAAGTTTTACCATCAGATGATGATATGCAAGGCATGATTCTTTTAAGAATCAGCCCACATAGAATCATAGAATGGTTTGGATTGGAAGGGACTTTAAAGGTCATTTAGTTCCAACCTCCTTGCCATGGGCAGGGACACCTTCCACTAGAGCAGGTTGCTCAAAGGCCCATCCAACCTGGCCTTGAACACATCCAGTGATGGAGCCTCCACAGCTTCTCTGGGCAACCTGGGCCAGTGTCTCCCCACCCTCACAGTGAACAACTGCTTCCTAATTTCTCATCTAAATCTCCTCTCTTCCAGTTTGAACTCATAACACTTTTATCCTACCACTACAAGCCCTTGTCTTCCACTTACAAACTTCAAGAACAGTAAACTCAAGGGATGCTTCACAAACAGCCCCTACACCTTCTGCCAGCCTTGGGAATTCCCTAGTGAAAGGTGGGAACCTCCTGCCCAAGCAGCTGTTCATCAAAACCTGACAATTAAACAGAACCAAGATGTTTTGAGCCACAAACGTCCATCAAACCCCACGGAGGATTTAAAGGAGTGATGTGCAGCTTCCTGCCAATTCGCCTGGCAAGGGACCAGGCAACTCAGATGCCTGGACTGTGATGCTCCTGCTGTGCTCCTTACAGCTCTGCCATAGAATCATAGCATTATTAAGGTTCAAAAAGATCTCCAAGAGAATTTCCTCTAGAAGTCAGAGTTTTCCTTCCAGGGAGAAGGAAGATCTGCCCCACTCCAGCTGATACAAACACCCTCCAAGCTGCTCTTGCCAGGACCCCAGCAGAAACTGAGTTTGACATGAGACCTAAAGATTTATCTTCAAGCTACAGACCTATCACCTTTATTTCCCAAGCAGGAGAAAAGCATTCAGTAAAGTGAGTTTGGGGATGAAATTTTTTTTAAAAAAAGAAAAAAGAAAAGAGGGATTTTATTCAGTCCACAGCTTGGAAACTCAGAACAAGGAATTCTCCCTTCATGCCATGGCTCTCTGTGGACAGCATTAATGTGAAACTACATGCATTAGGAAAAGAAAGGCTTCCACCATGGCAAATTTTCAAGCATTTCAAAACTGTAAGGTTTAAGAAAGAAAAAAAAAATAAGAATCTGTTTTTCTCTCTTTATGTCACTCCCATTTCCAAACACATTAGAGGAAATTTCTCTGTGCTAGAACAAGGACTAAGAAGTGTCTCTGTCACCATTACCCAGCAGCCAGAAGCATGAAAAAAATTAGTATCTTATGAAACTTTAGAGAAAATCCCTAGATCTGGAGGCTCAGCATGCTGCTCTGGTAAAGACTTTTCTTTGTCATGCACACCTAGCCAAGAGGAGACATTCCCATAGCAAAAGGACTTCAAGGTGTGGTCAATAAACCCATTCATGAAGCAAAGAAATAGCTTTTGATTTTTATTTTTTTTTAATCTACAGCTGGGTTTACTAGCTGTTTCTTCTGCCTGATTTTGTTCCTCAGCAAGCAGCTTCTGCCTCAGGAGAAGAGCACTCTCTGTCAAGGATGGGGTCACAACTGGGAGCTAAGACCAGTCCCATCATTAACACAGCTCTGTAGAGTTGCACCTAGGAGTCCTGGTGGACAAATTAGCCACGAGCCAGCAGTGTGCCCTCAAGACCAAGAAAGTCAGTGGTCTCCTGGGGTGCATTAAGAAAAGTATGGCCAGCAGATTGAGGGAGGTTCTCCTCCCCCTCTACTCTGCACTAGCGTGGTCACCTCTGGAGTACTGTATCCAGGTCTAGGCTCCCCAGCCCAAGAGAGACACAGAATTACTTTAGAGAATCTATCAGAGACTACAAAGATGATGCTGAGGGAACTGAAGCATATCCGTGACAAGGCAAGGCTGAGAAGAGACCTGGGGCTGTTGAGCCTGGAGAAGACCAAGAAGTAATCTGATCAATGCTGATTGATATCTAAGGGGGGGGAGGCGGGCACACAGGGATGTGTCAAGGGAATGGGGCCAGACTCTGGTTAGTGGTGCTCAGTGACAGGACAAGGGGCAACAGGCACAAACTAGAACCCAAGAGGCTCCATCTGAACAGTAGGAAAAGCTTCTTTGCTGTGAGGGTGCCAGAGCCTGGAGCAGGCTGCCCAAAGAGGCTGTGAAGTCTCCTTCTCTGTAGATGTTCCAAACCCACCTGGATATGATCCTGGGCAACCTGCTCTGGGTGACCCTGCTGGAGCAGGGGTTTGGACTGAACGATCTTCAGAGGTCTCTTCCAACTTCTACAATTGTATGTGGTGAGCTTCCAGCAGCTCCCACCAGCTGGCAACAGCTGTATTCACCTAAGATAGGGGGATTTGCCTGTGGACTCCAAAGGTGCAGGGCCATCTGCTGCCAAAAAAAAATGATGAGACCAGAGAAAGATCTGACGGGAGGGCAAGCAGGGGAATACAGCAACATGGGGCTCCCTTTGCAGGAGAAAAAAAAATCCCCCCCCCTCCCCCGCCAGCAGGGGCTGACTCAGAAGCCCCTTGGCCCCATCAGAAGTGACACGGTAGCACTGCCACCACTTTAATCAACTGGGCAGCTGCTGAGCTGGAAGAGAGTCCATGTAAAATCAATGTGCCGTTAGAGAAACCACCGAGGGCTGCCAGTCAATACGCTGAAAAGACACCGCTGCCTGCGACAACCCAAAACAGCAACCTGCTGTT
>NW_008611569.1:11935-40482 GCF_000691845.1 Merops nubicus | reverse complement strand
TTAAAAACCAGCATCTTGTTCTTCCCTCCTCCTCTCCCCCCCCTCCCCCCGAGTAAATTAACCCCAAATCTCTTTGTTTACTCTGGCCCCTAATAAGCTCTCGTGGCTCACAGAAATGGTATTCCAGGCTCTTTCCTGAGCAGGCAAGAGCCTTTGTTCCCTTTCATCCTGGGAAAAGGAAGGGTTTAGATAATCTCAGAATGCCAGAAAGCAATTTATTTTGACCTAGACTGTTTCTGCAATGTCATCTCTTGGCTTCAGCACCAGGGAAGCTTCATTAGCCAGCACTTACGCAACACATCCACACTGAAATGGGGCTGCACGTCCCGGGTGCTGTGTAGGAGAGGTGGTGAACAACAAGCCCCTGCAGTACTGGGCACAGCCTGAGGCAGCTTGACCCCAGATAAGGGACAAGGCAATGGCACATGGCTGCTGGGTGCACAAACAACGCCCTCCAAAGGTCTCAGCTGCAAGAGAGCTGGAGACATCAGTCAGGAACACAGGGTCACTCAGGGTATTCATAGAATCAGAGATGTTTGGTTGGAGGAGACCTTTAAGATCATCAAGTCCAACCGTTCCCCCAGCACTGCCAGGGCACCACCAAACCATGTCCCTCAGCACCACATCTCCATGGCTTTGAAACCCGTCCAGGGATGGGGACTCCACCACTGCCCTGGGCAGCCTGGGCCAGGCCTGGACAACCTTTTCAGGGAAGACTTTTTTCCTCATGTCCAACCTAAACCTCCCCTGGCACAACTTGAGGCTGTTTCCTCCTGTCCTATCACCTGCTCATTGTGAGAAGAGATGGACCACACCTGGCTCCAACCTCTTTTCAGAGAGCTGTAGAGCAAGGTCTCCCCTGAGCCTCCTTTTCTATTGTGCACCCCAGGTCACTGACACAGACATGGAAGAGACTCAGGAGGAGACCCCACTGTGTCCCACTTATCCCAACACAATACCAGCTCTACCCCAATGATCCCAAAGGCACATTAGGTCCTTCTCTCTTCCCCAGGAAGAAGAGATTCACAGTGATGGATTCTCTCTACTCTTCCTTCCCATTCCCAAGCCCCTAGGTGAGCTCAGCTCTTTGCTTTCAAGATGTTTTTGGTAGCCCAAAGCCTGGAAACTTTAGAAAGGAAAAGCGAAAGCAGAAAATATCACATAATCATGCAGCTACTAGCAGGAAACAACATCAGATGCTGCAAGATTGTCAAGAACAGCAAGACCTGGCAGCACAGTCCTCAGCACACTAAGCTTGTGACCTTTCCAGCTCCACCACCCACTAGAAACCACCTACCAAGGCATCAGGGACCATGGTGCAGACACACTGAGTTATCCAAGAGCAGTATTGCTGCAAACCAGGCTAGGAGCACAGCCCCACCAAAAAGCAGTGGTTAATGGTGTGATCCCCCCCCGACTTCTTCCAGTTCCCCAGTAACTCTCCCATTGCATAGCACAGAGTTTTAGCTCTGCCCCATCCAAGCTGCTCAGGGATTACAATATCTCATCTCTCTGTCAACAGGGAATATTTTTAAATCTCTTCCTCCCTGCAGGCAGGCAGAAGTCTCCTCTGCTCTTCCCAGGCAGATTCCTTTTCTCTTTTTTTTTTTTTATGATTATTGTTATTTTCCTCTAGACGAGCCATTTAAATCCCAAACCCTCCTGCCTCCTGTCAGGGTTGGGGAAAGACAGTTGAGCAGCAACCCCCAGGAAGATGTGGAATTGCTCACTGCGGGCAGTCAGAGAAAAGAGCTGAAACTTTGTGCACCCAAACTCTTGACACAGAGCACAAAGTGAGGCTTGTCTTCCCTTTCCCCTGGCCAAAGTTATATAAAAATAAACCCAGGCTCCTTCCTTCTCTTGGCAGCCAGCAGCACGTCCTGCAGAGCAACCTTGTGTCCCGAGGCTCTTCCACCAGGCTGGGAAAAGAGCAGAGAAGTGCAGACCATTCCCTGGCTGGCTCCCACTGAGCCTTATTTCACTTTGTGTACTTCTCAGCAGGACATTGATGTGGACAGGCATCTGGAAAGCCTGCAAGAGTTTCATCAGTGCTTTGTTTTGTTCTATACTTTCCACGCTCGGGGTATTATTAACGTGCTGGTTTGGTTGTGCAACAGCAGAGCACACAGTGTCGGGCTGCTTTGAAGAGGGAGGAGCTGGGCCACGTCGGGCCAGGCACTGCCTCTACAGACCCACTGAAATCTCTGTGGTCCCTGCCATTGCTGAAGGCCCATGCTGGATGGATTACAGTAAGTCAGCAGAAAGCAAATAAACAGGCAGACAGGATAAACAGGCTCTACAGCCTGGTGTTCCCTGAGAAAAGTATAATTTTGGTTTTCTTTTTTTTCCTCCCTTCTAGTGCCCATCACTTTGTCAGCAAGTCTGTGTGCACAAGGGCATCTTTTGTCTCCCAGGCTTGCAGACCCAATCCACTGATAAACAAAGTGCTTGCTGAGCCACAGGTCCCACCGAGACCTGCCTTTGCTCCAGGTAAAAAGCCTAAGACTTAGTCAAAAAGTGGCCACCCTGCCTGCCAGGCACTTTTATCCCTCACTGCAAGTCAGCTGCTAAAGCATGACCACCAGCAGATCCCCACCATCCTCTCGGCCTATGTCCCAAGGTGACTAAGCTCCCAGGCCACAAAACAAAGTGCAAGCCCTGTGCCTATACTTTGCTCAGCACAAAGGAGATCCAGCCACTTGCTCTTCATGTGGAGAAAAATGTGCTGGAAAGATGCATTGAGACCCTTGGGATAAGAAGCACGAGGGTAGAGGAGGTCTTACACAGGGGTGATGGCTTCCTTTCCCTTTAAAGACCTGTCTGTGGAGTAATTAAAGCTCCTGTTTCTAAGCCACTTGGTATTTTAATTGATTTTCTGCACTGGCTGCCCACAGTCTAGTCATTCAAATCCGACATTTATCTTGCAAGCCCCAAATGAGTGGTGAGGGAAAGCAACCTGCCTTGCACTTTCCCACGAGCCCATCACAGTCAGCACTGGTTTGCACTGGAGATGTTATTGGTAGGGAGAGCTGGATGCTGAACCAATGCCCTGATCTCCCCTGTGTAGCAGCTTGGGGCGAGAAGAGCTTCCCACCATGTTCTTATACCTGTTCCTTCTCCTGGGAACTTTCTCCAGGCTTTCCTGTTTTCACAGGAGGAGAGGAGATTATCAATTCTGCACGGTCACATTCTTGTCAAGAGAAAATTGGGAGCAAGGAAACAAGGACTGATTTTTTTTTTTTTTCAAATTAACTCCTGTCTTCCCCCTCCTTGCTTCAGATGCTGTCAGTACCCAAAGAAGCAAATTCGGCAATGCAAACACCACGCCAGTGAAAGGCATTTCTCCAGTGAAGTGAGCCGAAGAGCTGGTTCTGTGAGAGACAGGGTTTTGAAATGGATCCTCTCTCAGCAGGCAGCTCCTCGTGCTGAAGTTTTATTAAAGGAGTAAAGGTCCTTCTTGTTCTTACTCTTCCAAGATCAGATTTGCTTTCCAGTGATGTATTTTCATACTTCCGCCATCTCTCCCTTCCCTCTTCTTTATTCCTTGGGGACCTGTCAGCCGTTAGGATGCGTGTCAACACCAGTCACTGTGGCCAGTTGTTTTTGAAACAACAGCATTCCTGGTTCATTTAATTTAGCGTTTGAAACTCGCACTGCTCCCGGCAGGAGGCTTGATCAAAATGATGAACGACTACGTGCTGCCTCCCTCGCCTGCTGTGCACGGAGAGCTGTGGCAGCACGAGCGTGCCTCGATCCTGCAAAACCCTCTGTGGATGCTGTGAGAGGCACGGGAGCCCAGGCAGGACCACTAGCTTGTCTGCACTGTCCACAGCCACTTAAACGTCCCCAATCTTCAGGAGAAACCACATGAAAACCCTGGCTGAGGGTTGGGGGATCAGCAGGAGGTGAGGGAGGCTGGGAACGCAGCTCGCACTGAAACTCAGGAGGATTGGAGAAGCTATTTAAAAAAATCCTAAGTCCATCCCAAATTGTTATTGGCAAAATAAAAAACTAGGACCTGCAGGGTAGGGATTTAGTTGGGGTTTTTTTTGTTGGTTTTTTTTGTTTGTTTTTTTGTTTTGTTTTGTTATTTTGTTTTGGTTTGGTTTGGTTTTTTCCTTCTTTTAGCAGGACCCCAGAGCTGATGACAAATGTGTCTAATAAGCCAAGCTTTAGAGTGAAAAAATCAACCTCTTACAACTTGGTAAAAATTACTGACAGTGGGGTAAGATTCCTAAATCCGCCCAGTGACTGCAGGAGGTCACTTCTACAAATCCAGAGATAAATGCTTTCCCCAGCAAGTGAAAAAAACAATGCATTGCCCTTTCAAAATGTTTTTCTGGCCTTGAACTTGCCTGTAGCACTTGTAGTCTGTACCTGGGAGAAACCTGCATGCATAGCCTCTAGCCAAGTCCTTCAGGAGGCATGGGGGAAACCCAGCTCCCAAGGTCCTAGGTAGAAATCACTTAAACTGGGAGCTTGCTTGCTTGAGATATCCTGGTGAGATTCATTCTTCTATGCTATAGAGGGACTGAGCCTCCAGCCTCCTCTAGGAATTTGAAAATAAACCATGCATATAATAGGTGCATATTTAGTATGAAAGGAAGACGCTTCACAGAGGACAAATATTAAACCATAAAATATATCAAGAGACATTTCCTGGGAAAACTGAGTTTAACCTGCCTCTCAGTTGAGCACGAAGCTCCCAGGAGCTGTCGCTATGTCTGATGGAGGAACAAAACCTCAGGGGAGGTTTTACGTGAGAAATCTGCCTGGACTTCCTAGAGATGCTAGGAAAAAGGGTCAGTGGAGGACCCTTGTCAGCTGCCAGCTTGCAGACATAGCTCTCTGTGTGGCTGTCTAAAGCCGTTGGCTTTGCAGGTAAAAAACAGGGTACAGTCAAGCAAGACCAACTTTGTGAGCCAGAGTATCACAGGGACTCACACCTCTTGGTGGTGATACTGTCACAATGAGTGCACACCATAGGAACACCAGTATGGCTACCTGGTGCTCAAGGTCCACCCAACTCATCTCTTCCCCACGCTGTCCTCATCAGCAGAAATCTTGTGAAAGAGAATAAAAATACAGCAAGAAAATAGCATTATTCCCCTCCACCTCCCCTCCCAGCAGTCTGCTGTTACCACACTCAGAGGCTATGTTTCAATTTCCAAGTTTAATATCCCATGATGGACCCTGTCTTTGAATTTGTCTCATCACAGTTGGAGCCCACTAACAAATTGGATTTCCAGAAGATCCTGCAGAAAGCTGTTTGACAATTCAACCCTGCTATTTGCATGACAGTGCTTGCTTTAGTATCTAAAATACACGTGTGGTAAACCCAGATGAGAAGCAGTAATGCTGGTAAATCCACGTGGGTAAGAACTCCTTCCTAGGCAAGAAGGAGGTCTTTGCTAAACTGATTTCATTTAATCACATCAAGCAGATTTACCAGTTTCTACCCGGGTGCACATCTAGTTGTCACATGCTGCTTTGCACCTTGAGTGTGCAACAGCAAGTCTGCAAGTACCAATGGCTTGGCTGTGTCATCACACTAGGAGAGTCTAGGGGTCATCACTGCACAGCAGCTCACTCTTTTTGTCCCATTTATAGAATCATAGAATCATTTAGGTTGGAAGGGACCTCCAAGATCATCAAGTCCAACCATTGAGCTATTAGGGCTCTAAAGTCCTCTGCTAAAACAGATCAGAATCTGTCAGGGCTGGAAGGGACCACAAGGATCACCCAGTTCCAACCCCTCTGCCATGAGCAGGGACACCTCCTACTAGATCAGGCTGCCCAGAGCCTCCTCCAGCCTGGCCTTAAAGACCCCCAGGGATGGGGCCTCAACCACCGCCCTGGGCAACCCATTCCAGGGTCTCACCACTCTCATGGGGAAGAACTTCTTCCTCACGTCCAGCCTGAATCTGCCCCCTGCCAGCTTTGCCCCATTCCCCCTAGTCCTGTCATTACCTGATATCCTAAAAAGTCCCTCCCCAGCTTTCTTGTAGGCCCCCCTAAGATACTGGAAGGCCACAATAAGGTCCCCTGGGAGCCTTCTCTTCTCCAGACTGAACAGCCCCAACTCTCTCAGTCTGTCCTCACAGGAGAGCTGCTCCAGCCCTCGGATCATTCTGGTGGCCCTTCTCTGGACACGCTCCAGCAGGTCCACATCCCTCTTGTACTGGGGGCTCCATTTCTCCTTTCTTACCTCCCCATCTTTTCTATGGGAGAAGCCCAACACTTCCACTAACACAAAGCCTTTATCTCTCTTCAGCAAGCGTGAATTTGGGAAGAAAGCATCAAAAAATTGAAAGTTTATTCTTCCAGTGACTGTGGGACTCCCACACACAATTTTAATTTTTTTTTTTTTTTTTTTTTTATTTCAAAAGCATGAGACCATCTCAGGACTTCCTATGCTCTTATCTCTCTGCATGCTTATACAGAGTCTCAACAACTGGAAGAGGCTGAGATACTTATTTGGTTTCTAGAGCACCATGCTCTTGCTTATCTCCTTTCTACTTCTGTTCTTTACACTTCCAGGCAGCCCGGTAAGGAGAGCTGCATTTCCCTGCTGTAACAATGAGAACAAAAGTTGGAGGCTCTTAAGCCACTTATCTGGAGCAAACCGCCACAACTCTGTTGTTTTGCCTGATCCTGGACATTTTTCAGGGATGCAGATCTGAGCCCATGTAGGCTGGCTGTCTGTTAGAGCTTCAGAACTTGGTCTGACTCAGCTTTGGAGGCCTGCAGGGTCTCCTCTGAAAGGCTGCAAAGAAATTTAACCCTTGCCATCAACTACGTTGGAAAATGGTGCTGCTAAAACAGAAGAATTCATCCTGAGCAGACTGACCTCTCTCTTCTCTGTTCCATTCGTACCACAGTTAATGGATACAACCAAAAAAGATTCTTCTTAGCTGTCCAGAAGAGAAACCTCTTCCCCCAATACCAGGCCTACCTTCCTCCATGCTCACCTCCTCTGCCCCCCACCAACTGGTACCCACAGTACCCAAGTATCTACCTGAGATGCTTTAAATTGACTGCTTGCTTTCTGAGCTGACTTGCACGAGTTACAACCCTGAAAGGTTTTATTTACAATCACAAAGGATGGAGAGCTAGATTTTCTTCCTATGAGAGGCAAGATACTATAGAATGAACCATGCAGCTCAAATAAATACATCAAGCAAAGTGGCTTTGACCACTGGGCTGGGTGTTTGTCACCTCATGTGTAGGGCTTTTAGCTGAACCCATTCCTAGGTGATTAAAAGGTCACTAGAGGCAGCTGGACTCTCTCTTTACTTATTATAAAGGCTGGCATAAAAATACATCAGTAATAAATTCCTGACAGGTGCTCATATGTATGGAGATTCAGATAGCAGCAGCTCTGAGTTATGGCCCTATAATTCCTTCAAGGGGTCCCAGGGACATCCCAAGTCACTACCCAACGCCTGAGAAGCCCTTCATCTGCTCAGTGCAAGCCTGACCTCCCACCAAGCAGGGCTTGCAATAGACAGGATCCAGCTACCAGACCTGGGGGAACAGGATTTCTTTCCTCCCTTGCTCCCTGCCAACTTTCCTCACTCTTCTGATATATTCCCTTCAACTTCAGTTTCAATAAAATAACCTGACTTGGAAGCCACTAGCATTTATTTCCTGTCTTGGGTAAATGATGACCCAGTAAGGCATCCTGAGTCACGAAAGGTTGGTCATATGGACCAAGCCTCTGGGGGGTTCAGTGGAGATCCATAAGAGTGAACGAGAGAGAGGAGCTGGGTTTCTCGTGGCTTACAGAGAGAAGGAAACCCCAGATGCTCGGGGACAACCTGGCAGGGAGCTGGATTTAGAAAGTGGACAGAGGGCAATTTCACAGCAACGATGCTCACTGGGGCTTTGCAAATGCCACGTTGGCCTTTTCAGCCCGCAAAGGGACAGCAGCTTTCACACTGAGGAGGCTTATTTTGAAAGCTGTCTAACAGCACTTTCACAATTAGGAGGCCTGTCTCAAAGGGAGCAACTTCTCCAGCCAAGATTTATGCTTCACACAGCACTTTGGTCAGTGGAGAAGAGAGTTATTTTCCAGTGCTGGTGAGTCTTAAAGATGAAGCTGAAAAATAAAACCAGCTGAAGAAGTCCCGTGCTTCTCCCCACACCCCTTCTCTTAATAAAGCTACTGAATATCATGTTCTCAGCGTAGATTAACCTAAGCTTTGCTCCCAATTATTATTTCACTCTCCTAAGTACAGAAGCAGAAAGGAGCTTGACAAATGAACGCGGCTCTGCCGCTAAGCTGCACTTCCACTTCTGCAAGTTTGTCTGAAGCCTTATTTCTCAGACAAATCCTTCTCCACACAAATCACTGGCTGTGTATCCCCAGGCCTTTTTACAGCACTCAGGACTCTAGGCCAGAGATCGTTCAACCTTTTGATTTGTGGAGCTTTATGGATTTTCCAGTGGGGTTGTGAATCCCACTGGGGGAATTCAGACCTGTTGGCAACAGGCTTGCTTTGCTCAGACCACCACCCCAGACTCCCAGAAACTGTTCCATGGGGGATGGAGCTACACATGTCAAAAAAACAATGCTAGGAAAAGTGCCTTCTCTTCTCCACTGCAGTAGAAAAGCAATGCCGTTGCTGAAGACTGAGTTATCTGGGGACCTGCTTGTTACCTCTCAGTCCTGAATATCCAGTTGGTGGCCAGTCACAAGTGGTGTTCCCCAGGGCTCAGTACTGGGCCTTGTTGTCTTTAATAACTTTGTCGTGGGGGTTGAGGGCAGCTTCAGTAAGTTTGCAGGTGATGCCAAGTTGGGCAGGTGTGTTGTGTGTTGATGTGATGGCTCTACAGAGGGGTCTGGACAGACTGGAACGCTGGGCCAAGGCCAGCAGGATGAGGTTAAACAAGGCCAAGTTCCAGGTCCTGTGCTTGGGTAACAACAATCTCCTGCAACGCTCCAGGCTTGGGCAAGAGTGGCTGGAAACTGGTCAGCCCTAAAGGACTTGGGGATGGTGATTGACAGAAAACTGAAGATGAGCCAGTGTATGCCCAGGTGGCCAAGAAGGCCACCAGCAACCTGGCTTGGATCAGCACTGGTGTGGCCGGCAGGACTAGGGCAGGGATCATCCCCTTGGACTCAGCCTTGAGTCACGCCTTGAATCCTGCATTCAGGTTTGGGCTCCTCACTCCAAGAAGGACACTGAGGGGCTGGAGAATATCCAGAGAAGGGCAATGAAGCTGGGGAAGGGTCTAGAGCACAAGTCTTATGAGGAGCAGCTGAGGGACCTGGGTTCATCCAGATTGGAGAAAAGGAGGCTCAGTGGAGACCTTTGTGCTCCTGATAACTCCCTGACAGGAGGTTGGACCCAGGCAGGGGTTGGTCTCTTCTCCCAAAGAAGAACTGACAGGACAAGAGGAAATGGCCTCAAGTTGCACCAGGGGAGGTTTAGGTTGGATATTAGGAAAAATGTCTTTCCTGAAAGGCCTGTCAAGCCTTGGACCAGGCTGCCCAGGGCAATGGTAGAATCCCCATCCCTAGAGGGATTTAAAAGCCATGAAGATGTGGTGCTGAGGGCCATAATTTAGTGACAACCTGGCAGTGCTGGGTTAACAGTTAGACTTGATGATCTTAAAGGTCCAAAACGATTCTGTGATGTTATGAAATGAAAATACAAAATTAGAGAAGAAAAGGATTGTCCTTTCAGAATGGCCACAATGCCTCTAGAGCCCAGCCTGGCCATGGAGACATCTCTTGAGCTTTTTGGACCTCGAGCTGTCCCTCTGCAGAGAAGTGGCGGATGAAAAATCAAGCCCGTTGCTTCATCCTGGCCCCTGTGCTGGCATGAATCAAGGTGGGTGCTTCTTGAGCAGCTGTGCCTGTGCCAAGGTGGTGATTAGACCCATGCCAGAGTGGCAGGAGGGTGGCGTGTTAAGAGCTGGAGAGACCCCACACTCTTCCCTGACAGCAGTGGCAGGGTGGAGGCTCGGCGACACGCCGGGCTAATCAGATCTATCAGCTAGTCAGGCTCCTCTTGACTCTCCAAAGGCAGCCTATATTCCCCCTGGAGCTCAGCTTTGATTTTCTAGCCTGTGGTGCTGTAGGAACAAGGCTCAGCTGGTTTCGCAGCCCAGCCTGAGGTTTAGGTCAGAAGTGGCTGTTCAGATCTGTGAGGCTGACCCCCTGCCTGGCGTATTTGCTGAACAAGCTGGGATCTGTGCTTGAAATGTCCGTGATCTGCTCCTTCCATTTGCCACCACTGTACAGGGCAAGACAGGGGGTTGATTGCATCTGCTCAGAGCAGATGTAGGGCTCCAACATTGCAGAAATGCTCCTTGGAAAAATGAAGAATAGGGCAAACAGAAGTACAAAATCACAGCAAATTAGCCCCATCACCCTTAAAGGCTGATACACGAGTGCATTTGACAGATGTACAACATCTTTGGCAGGTGAGGGTTAACACTGATCCAGGTTTCTCCTCTGTTCAGGTGGAGAGGCACTGAGGACTATGATGATGACTATGTACCTAAGAAAAACAGATAGCGACTCTTGGACATTTTATTGATTCCTACACCAGGAATACTTTACTGCTTTCTAAGGGGTGTTTTGCAGATTGCATGGTTCATGTTTGTTTAAGCACAGGGAGAGAACAGATGAGAGTTCAGCTCCATTCATGGGAGCTGTGAAGAAGCAGTACCTGCCTGTCCTTGGCAGAGAGAGCACTACTGGACACCACCAGTGCTGGGAAGCTATCACAGAAATATGGCACTAACACAGTGGTCCAGGCATGTTCTGCTCCCTCTTTGGAGGTATTTTTTATGGGCAGCAGGATCAGGGAAGGGATGGTCTCCCTGGACTTGGCACTGGGGAGGCTGCCATCCTCAGTTCTGTTTTGGGCCACTCACTCCAAGAAGGACACTGAGGGGCTGGAGCATATCCAGAGAAGGGCAATGAAGCTGGGGAAGGGTCTAGAGCACAAGTCTAGTGAGGAGCAGCTGAGGGACCTGTGATTTTTGAGCCTGGAGAAAAGGAGGCTCAGGGGAGACCACCTGGCTCTCAACTCCCTGAAAGGAGGTTGAAGTCAGGTGAGGTTCAGTCTTTTCTCTCAAGGAACAAGCAACTGGAAAAGGCAAAACAGCCTCAGGTTGTGCTAGGGGAGGTTTAGGTTGGACACTGGGAAAAGTGTCTTCCCTGAAAGGGTTGTCAAGCCCTGTCCCAGGCTGCCCAGGGCAGTGGTGGAGTCCCCATCCCCAGAGGGCCTGAAAAGATGTGGAGATATGGTGCTGAGGGACCTGTTTTAATGGTGACCTGGTAGCACTGAGTTAATGGTTGAACCTGATGACCTTCAAGGTCTCTTCCAACCAAAATGATTCTATATCCTGTCTATAGGGCTACATTTGCAACTCACCTGCGAGTGGTGGACACAGTATTCATCTCACAAGTGATTAGCTGCTCCAATGTGAGCCAGTGGGGTAAGTTCAAGACCAGAAGTTGGTTTAAAACATTTTGCAATCCCAGCCCTGGCAGGGGAGCAACTTTTGAATCTCTGGTGATTTACCAAAAGGCTTATTCCTAATAAGATGAGCAAGTAAGTAAACACGTGGCACGAGCAGTTGACAGTGTAGGGACACCTCTCACAGTGGAAGGGTTTCTTCTGAATGGCATGGGCAGTCAAGAAGACAGGCTGTGTCTTGCCCTGCTGCTATTATATGAGACATCACCACATTTGCAGCAGTAGCGTTCAGACCTTATCAAAAGCAGCATATGCTTGAAGATGAAAACATCTTGGTAATGAATAGGCAGAACTTGCAGCCCTGAGCAGCCTATCTGAATAAATTGGTGTCATCTGAGAGCTGCCTAAGAATATACTTCAGAGAAGTAAAAAGATGGCACTGTTTATTCAAAATAGGACTCTATTCATAACACATACTAAAGGTTCTCCATGTCCTTCAACCAGGCCCAAAGAAAACATGGTATTAGAGGCTTGGTCTGACTCCTATTAAAAGCATTTTTTTTCCCCCCTGACTTTCACAGAGCTTGGGTCAGGCACAAGAGGGGAGTGAGGTGTCAACACAGCACCTATTCTTCAGACCACAGGGCCTCATTAGCAGAGCAGGGTGAGTAATACCTCTCCTGGTTCACCAATCCAACTGAAAAATGACACCCCAGACCAAATGGTTTGGAGGTCAACAAATTCATTTCAAGCTGAAAGAAAATGCTTCATTTTCCCAAAAATGAATAGTTCAGTTTCTGGTTACAGTTGATTTATTTTTTTAAAACCCTGAACAGTTTTTTTTTAAACTGCAAAACAGAAAACACAAGTTACTTTCTTCACGGGCACCCTATTTCCAAACTCAGACCCAAAACCTGGGAAAAAAAAAACACTCAACCCACGGTGCAGTTGGCAAACATGCTTAGAAGCCAAGATGCTCTGTGCCAAAGCTCCAGCTCCACAGCCCCAGTGGTTATGAGCTCAAAAATGGCCTCAGGAGCCTGCAGAATGAAAGAAAGTGGAAGCAGGGCTGGGGTTTGCATGTCAGGATGTGGCCACCATCCTTGGTCTACAGACAGTGGAGCTGATGGTGAGTCAGCACCGAGACATTTCTGCTTTCCAGCAAAGCATTTTAAGGCCATTTGGGATGTGTCCAAGAGCTAAGGCATTCACATGGGGAGGAGCAAGGTGGTTCTTGTTTCAGCTGTGCCAAGCTCTTCCATCCCCTTAGCAGTGATGGTCACCTGCTTTATTACACGTTTGGCAGAAGAGGAACAATCCTCCTAACACACTGGTTTTATGAACTGCAACAGATGTTTCAGCCCACACATTACCCTGCTCTGCCACTGCCAGAGTGAGGTGAGGAACATCATGATGGGTGGTTGACAGCACAGGATGAATTTTCTCTGCCCAATCAAAGCCAGAGGCCAGCCAGGACAAGTGGCTGATACCTTCTCCTCCTGCTCCAGCCAATCATCACAGGAGATCATTAGAGACTGCATGTGACCACCAGTAATAATTAATCACAAAAAGTTGTTATTTCTCAAAGCAAATTCATGTTATGCCTCCATCACAGATCTGACAGCAATCAGTAACAACAGTGTTAATTAAAGATAGGTAAGACCCTCCAATTAACAAGACAGCATTCACTGATCATCCTTATCTGTATCAAGTCCTACCACAGCTTTTTTATCTTAGCCTATATTTTTCACATGTCAGGAGGAATAGAATCATCAAATTGTTTTGGTTGGAAGAGACCTTTAAGATCATCAAGTCCAACTGTTAACCCAGCACTGTCAGGCCACCACTAACCCATCTCCCTCAGCAGGATATCTCTACAGCTTTGAAACCCCTCCAGGGATGGGGACTCCCCCACTGCCCTGGGCAGCCTGGAACAGTCAGATCATCAGTTTGAGACAACTTTAAGTATTTGAAGTGGGCTCCAGCTACACAGCTCCTCAGAGCCCTTCAGAGGGGACCAGGATTTGGGGAATGCAAGTGTCCCTAGTGCCTGGTACCATCTCGAGCCAGCAGTGTCAGGGGCTTCACGAGCCATCCCCACAAGTCTCAATATGGCCCAATTCAGTAACTGTCTGTGGATTTCAATATGTAAATATAGTAAGAGGATTGCAGAGGAGAGATTTGTCGTAACTAGGAGATTAGTTTTAGATCAAATTTGGCTAACATGGAAAATGCTGCTGGCTAGGACACGACCACTTCAATTAACTCAGGAGTGCTTTATGCATCTCTACTCCCAGGCCAGACATAGCTGGCAAAGGGAAGTTGGAGAGATGCTGAAGCTCTGAAGGGAACGGCGGCACAAGCAGTGCTTGCTCTCAGAAAGGTGTTTTAGCACTGAGCCAGCAGACCTCAACTGAGCATTTCTGTCCAGTGCCTGTGCATTTCCCAGACATCATGTTCCCACACCTCCTCTCTGAACTCCGGTGCCCTGGTCCCCTTTGCTGCCCGAGCTGTGAGCATCTCTGGGGAGCTGGCTGCACGTGGTGCTGCCAGCTGTGGCGCAAGGGCACTGGGACAGGAGAGCAGAGATTTCATAGGTCAGAGCAGAATTCCACTCCCAGCACTCTCTGCTGTCTTTTCAGCAGTCTCTGTCAGCCTGGGCCAGAATATTCAGCCAGCAATGTGTGTCTCACCATCACAAATACTGCTTTTTTCTCTAGAAATCACAGAATGATAGAATGGTTTGGGTTGGAAGGGACCTTAAAGATTACACGGTTAAACCCCCCCTGGCATGGGCAGGGCCACCTCTCACTAGACCAAGTTGCTCAATGCCCTGTCCAACCTCACCTGGAATGGTTCCAGGAATGGGGCTTCCATCACCAATCTGGGCCAACGTCTCATCACCATCACAGCGCAGAACTTACCAAGTTGCTCAATGCCCTGTCCAACCTCACCTGGAATGGTTCCAGGGATGGGGCTTCTATCACCAATCTGGGCAACCTGGGCCAACATCTCATCACCATCACAGTGCAGAACTTCCCAATATCTAATCTAAATTTACTCTCCTACAGTTTTAAACTGTTAACCCTTATCCTGCTAAATCTACTCTCCTTTAGTTTTAAACTGTTAACCCTTATCCTCCTCACACAGTCCTTGATAAAAGGTCCATCCCCAGCTTTCCTGTAGGCCTCCTTTAAGTACTGGAAGATGACAATAAGGTCTACCCAGGGTCTTCTCTTCTCCAGCTGAACAAGTGCATCTCTCTTAGCCTGGCCTCACAGCAGAGGGCTTCCAGCCCTTGGATCATTTTTGTGGCCTCCTCTGGCCCCACTCCAACAGGTACATGTCCTTCTTGTACTGAGGACTCCAGAGCTGGACACGGTGCTCCAGATGGGCTCTCCCCAGAGTGGAGCAGAGGGGCAGAATTCCCTCACTCAGAACGCTGCCCACGCTGTTTTGGATGCATCCCAGGATGCCATTGGCTTCTGGGCTGTGAGTGTACATTGCCGGCTCACGTCCAGCTTCTCACCCACCGGTACTCCCACCCCATATTTCATCCACCAACACCACATATTGACAATAAATAAATGTCAACAGGACATCTGCTCCTATGGGAAGCAGAACGCACTAAGCTGTCAGCACCAGACCGCTCTCAGAGGGAAGAAACCGGAGTCAGAATTACTTCACGCATTAACGGTTAGCGCAAGGTCGCTTTGATGCCTGGAGTGCTAAGACTCTCAGTCTGGTAGCTCTGATATTCCATCAAGCCTTTAATCATCAGCCTGGGTCTCCTTGAAGGGAGACAGACAGCAGTCGCTTGCAGTCTGAGGATGCAATGCAAGGGGGACCTGCAGGCCTGGCTTTCAGGTAGGAGTTGTGTTCGGCACCGCATCTCCAAATGCTTTTAGGGAGTTAATGGAGCCCTCTTTCTTCAACACCTTGTCACAAGACACAAGCCAAAGCAGTTTCTTTGCCACTTCATAGTCTGGCTCCTGACAGCTACTGCTCACACGAAGTTTATTTCCATCATCTAGATGGAAATATCCATCTAGATGCCCAACACCTTTCTATGCCCATCCATCTAGATGCCCATCCATCCTACTCTAGATGCCCAACACCTCAGCATCAAATACCTCCATGGCCTTGGAGGGGTTCCCTACTGAAGGCTCCCTTGTTCAGGCAAACCCAAAGACCTTTTGTGGGATGATGACTGAGTTTCCAAGGTGAGTTGAAAGCTGGATTTGTGCTAAGACATAAAAGGCTTTCCGGCCAGGATGATTCCCAGGATCCTCATCCTTAGTGTGGGCCCAGCCTGCTCCTCCATTCAGCTAGGCAAATGGTATCATGGTAAAGTCGGAGGCTCTTGGGCTACCAGTGAAAGCCTAAAACCTTGATTTCAAAGTCTGAGGGACTTCAGAGGGATGAAGCTTGGGCAGGGAGCAGCTTTTTGTTCAACACGTGCTGACTATGCCCTGAAGTATGGGACTTTTAGACTTGATTGAGAATGTTATAATGGTGCCTTTGTGCCATTTGAAACCAAATCAAAGAAAACACTCATAAATAGCCCATGTTAAAGATGGATCCATTTATTTTTTCCATCAAATTTCCATTCCTTCCCTTTTCCGCATTTGCTAATTATCCAATATGCATTTGCTTAAAGAAAGCATTTTTCTAGCCTTCACAATCCATCTTCCCATCCTAATGGATCTTGTGGTAAAGTCATTACAGAGACTTTATGAAATCACAGTTATTTCCATGACAACAGTGATGTAATAAAGGTGGGATTATGACATTACTGCAAGATCAAGCTGAAGGACAGGATGGATTTGTTTACCCCAGATAGGGCAAGAAAGAGACTTCATTCATTCCATGTTTCTGAAAGTGCTTTAAGGTCTGCTAATGGAAGGTACATTTTATATATTTCTTTTCTTTTCTTTTTTTTTTTTTTAGTTATTTGTTGGGGCCCTTTTTCAAGTGCACAGGGTTTAATAAGTTTCAGAGGAGGATCCATGCTGAGGATATATTCACCCATCTCTGTGAAAGGAAAGACCATCCCTGCAAGTCTCACAGCTCTTGCCTTTCCTGAAAGGAGGCAATCCACTGGGGAAGGGTTTTCCACCAGTGTTTAAAGGACCAGCAAGACAGACTTCCCCTTTTCAAGGATGGCTGATCTAATCTGCTTTCTTTTCAAATATTTTAATAAAGAAATCACCTGCCATTGGAGCACAGCATGAATTTGCTATCCATGAAATTAGGTTTCAAAAACGGCATTAAACCCCTTTTCTCTCCTTATTGAAAATATAACCAGCCTGGCTCTGGCCAGCACATTCCAAGCCAAAAAAATACTCGTCTCTCAAACCAAGACACACTAGTGAAGTCATTCTAGAAGTGATTTTTAGCTCACTCGCTCTCCAGCAATCACAGAATAAACTTTGGTGGAAATGACACAGCAATTCCTAAAGGATCAGAGCATGGAACACTACGAGACAGCTTTGAAGATAGCTGGGGTTTCTGGTTTGTTTTTCACAAGAAGAAAAGATGAATATTTCATCCGATACATGGTTCAAAAGTTGATTAATGTTTCAGTGTGTGGAAAACCAAGCCCAGGAGACAAGTATCCTGATGTATAATTCTTTGAGCTGGCAGCAGGACTTGTACGGCCAACTCCTCTGAGGGTCTATTTCATTTAACCCCCTTCAAAATTGCTCCTGCCCATGGCTTGGTGCTTTGTGAGTGTGCTAGTTCAACGCTTGACCTACAAGCATGGGGCACTCACGCACTTCAGCGGGGCTGCACACTGAGACAGCAGAACTTGTCCACGATGGCTGCTCAGATGGGTTTTGGTGTCCCCATCTACCCAGCTCCCTCACCTTTGCAGCACATCTATCCAGCCAGGCAGAGATCTGCCTATGGTCTGCAACAATTCTCCTACCCTAGTCCAACTGCTTGGCCAATGGGATGACATTATCAGACTTTCCTCTGCTTCTGGTCAGTCTGGGGGATCTCCCCTGCTTCTTTGTAAGTTGCTGAGGAGCTATGGCCCCAGTACCTTTGCTGTAACACTAGCTGGCATATAAACACACAGAGGAGTGCCAAGAAATCCCATGAAAGCTCATTCTCTTTGAGTTCAGCCCAGCTGATCTTAGCAGCTGCTTCAGCTTGTTCTGCCCCAATTCCTGCTCCTCTAAGCCTTCCAAATATCTCTTCATCGACAGAAAGGAAACACTGTAAAGGCCACACAGACGTGTTAATGAAATGTGAATTATTAACTGCAGCGTGCTAAGGGAGATATGGAGGAGGGGGGCTGTCATTTTGCCATTAATATGTAAAATGGGCAACTCTCCCTCCTCTCGCTGGAGGGGAAGAGCAGATTCAAGCCCGCGTCCCGTTCCAGGGCTGGGATGGGTAATGAGATAACCCGATTGCCACGTCTCTCGCCCTCTTTCTTTCTTTCTTTGGTGATAAAAGGAGAGAGGGGAATGCAGACAATTAAAAGGAGGATTCCAATCGGCCCCGGAGAGATTCAATGAATAATAATAGACCTCCAGCTGCTAATGTGCTTAAGGACTTCCAAGTCTCAAGTGTCTAACCAGCTTAAGGGTCCGTACCACAGACCTCATTTCTATCCGTAAATGGGAAAGGCAGGGGAAAGGGGGGGATTCCCACCTCTGACTACAGATGGGATCGTCTCTCACTCGCTTGCTGAGCCCTTAATGAAGATGATGTGACAGCAGCAAGAGAGTAAAGGCAACTTAACATCTCTCAAAGCCAGCATTAGGTATGGGGAGAGGAAATTCCCCACTTAACCAAGTATGTCACTTACAGCGGATAACACCCATAGTGATCCAAATATATGTCTGAGGAGGGTCCAATATGCTGCTAGAACAGAAAGAGCACTTTGTCTCTTAAGTTTTGTTGTCTCACATTAAAAATTTCCACACAGCGAGACAGTCAATGCAGGATTCATTCGTCCTCTGTACAGCTCTTAGTGAGGCAAAGGTTCCTCCCGTGGCATCACCCACATGCTCCTTGCAGAAAGGGCAGTAGCTGTACAACACATAATGCATCCAAGGCTGCACATAAAATGTCCACCTGCAGACTCATTGTCACTTTTTCCTGGTACTTCTCTTGCTTTTGACTTCCTCTCCCACTGCTGCTTCTCTCCCTCTCCCACAATTCATCCACTTTCCCCCCGCAGTCTCCCTCCTTGGGCCTCCTGACCAAGACAGCCACCTCTCTTTGACTCTCAGGTTTCTACCACGCTCATGAATTTCTGTGGAAGATCAAGGAAAGGATTTGCAGAGGGGAAAGGGCAAAGAAGAAAGCAGCAAGTGTTGGCCCAGCCATGAAGCCATGCTCCTCCTCTCCCCATCTGAAGGTTACTGGGTAAGTATCACAGACCCAGAGAATAGCAACTTCAGAGGCTGGCAACGAGATATCAAAGGAATGAGAAACGTTAGCTAGGTAAGGGCTCCTCAGCCTTGGAAAGGGATACAACAAAGATCTGAGAATCACAGGGAAAGCTGTTTCCACCTCTCCTGGAGCACGGACTCAGGGCATCAGATGAAAATCATAAGTTCAGAACAAACTAAAAGAGCTATTTTTATAGCCGATGTGTCTCTGTGCCATGGGACTCTTCAGCAGAGGATCTGTGGCTGCCAAAAGCTCGTAAGAGTTCATAAAAACCCTGGATTTTTCTGCTGAGAGCTTGCCTGCGGAGTCTATTATGTACAAACACACCGCTTATAGGTGAGGAGGTCCCTGATCTGCAAACCACAGGAGGCTGGGAAAGTATTCTGGAGCATTACCACTACTGTTCACCCTGTACTTATACAGGTTCCCAGGCACACACTATCGCCTGCATCAGAGACAGGATCTTGTGTTTGTGGGATGCATGATCGGACCTGGCACGACTGTTACCATAGAATGGTTTGGGTTGGAAGAGACCTTTAAAGGTCATTTAGTCCAAAGCCCCCCTGCAGTGAGTCCTGGTCCCCATAGCTGGCTGCCTTCACACCTCACTAGTTCCAGGATGCAGCTTGAGATACAGGACGTCCCCTCTTCTCCAGCTTTGAGGAAAACCCGCAGGATTTGTAGGCAATGGCGAGATGTCACGTGAAGCATGAAGATGGGTTGGAGTTTAACGGGGATAGATGCTGGCAGCGGGGATGGAGGAGGGGACGGTTGCATAAGCGGGCGCTGGAGACCGGCTGCTCCCTGGCACGGGAGGCAGGTACATCGCTGCACACAGAAGAGTTCAAAGAGAGAAGTTGTGTAAGGTCGGCCGCCTGTCAGCCTTACACGGCTGAATCATGCAAGTTTAAAGCCTTCAAAGCAGGATAAGATCTCGGCGCGGCCACGTGCGCGCTCATTCCTTCAACCTGAGGTTGGGAAAACGACGGGAAAGTACAAGTGAAAGCAGAGCGAGTAATTAGCTAATTAGGAGAGCTGACTAATCAGCTAATTTACAAAGGGTTTTTATTATTATTCACAGAGAAAGAATCCTGGAGAGTTTTGGCGTGGAGCGAGGCGTAGCCCACCGGGCAGAGGGAATGGGAGTTCTGCCTAAAGCTGAGCACGTTCAAAGCTCATTGGAGTGGGTTAAACCCTCCGTGTCCTCTGAAGCTGTCTGATTCTGCACTGCTGAAGGGTGGGACCAGCCCCACTCACATTCCCTCGGTGAAGGAGCCACCTCTGCTGCCTGCCAATCGCCCTTCTTCTGGGGAAGAGGCAGAAGAACGGAAGGTCTCCGCCGTTGTGGCTCAAACTGGCAAAGGGAGATTTATTTGCCTAGGACTCAACAGCTATATTTAACCTTCTCCTCAACACCACCTCAGCAGCTGAGACAACTCAACCAGCGAAACGATAGCGTATAATGAATGCCCAGGGTGGAACAAAGCTACTGCTTTCCTCCTCTTCGCAAGATTGCTCAGCCCAGTGAGAGAAATGTCAATAAAAAGATATTTAAGTTGAGAGGGAGGGGAGAAGGAGAGAGCATGGATGCCCAACCTGCAGCTCCTACCCATTTCTCCTCTCTTTCTCCACTCCCTTCCCTTCCGATGTCCTTGCATATCTCCAGCAGCAATATCACACTGATGTTATTACAGCCAGGATGGATATTTGAACAGCCTTAGATCAATATTTGTGCAAAGGGAAAGCTCGTGCATCACAGGGCTACAAATTAACCTCTTGTCCCATATTCACACTGGCACACAGGACCCGCAGGAGCGGCGCATTCCCTTGGGGAAAAGTGGGACATACGTTTCATAACACAAGGAGAAAAAGATTTTTTAAAAGAATAATAATAGATCCAAGCTCAGCTCATGCACCTTTTTACATTTCTCCCTCAGGTGGGGGGGACGAAAAATAGCTTTACTTAATTAGCATCCTAACCTTTTCTAAACAGGTTCAAGGGTGTCTTGGCAGGCTTGGGAAGTGGTGTGAAAGCAGTACTGAAGAACAGCAGCAGAATTAGTCAGGTGTAAAAGGACCTTGCTTTTTGGGGGGCGAGATGATTAGGCTACCAGTAATGAGAAATATGAAGAACTTCCAAGGTTGCAGGTACCTGTTTTTTCCCTTATTAAAGGGAAACATTACCTCAAAATCCCATGCTTGGGGGTAGAAAATATTTCTTGCAGCAGAAAATCATTGATCCCTGAGTCCCAGCTGAGCCATTATGGCCTTTGCCAGCTGAACTTGAGTCTGGCCCATTGGCAGATGTTGGGCATGTCTATATTGCCTATGGCAATGAGGTTCATGACCAAGCCGGTCCTTATGGCTGGGCTTCCTTGTCACTTCAGCCAGATATGAAGGCAGCACACAGGCAGTGTGGACATTTGGGGATTTCAGGGGGTGAATGCAGCACCTAGCTCCTGCTACTGGAGATGTAACTTCTGAGACACGGCACCAGGATGGATGGAGACATGTCTGCACACCCACAGAAACCTGTGCTGCTAGGGAGACAAATCCCTGTGAGTTCAATCTAGGGAGAGATTAACAAGTTTGGGGCAACAACCTCTTCCACCAGCATGTGATCCTTACCACTCCCCCTTGTTTTCCCCTTAGTTCACAGAACCATAGAATGGTTTTGGTTGGAAGAGATCTTTCAAGGTCATATAGTCCAACCCCCTTCAGGGAGCAGGGACAACTTCAACTAGAGCAGGTTGATCAGATCCCCATCCAACTGCCCCTGCAATGGTTCCAGGGATGGGGCTTCTACCACCTCTTTGGGCAATCTGGGCCAGTGTCCCACCGACCTGACTGTAAAAAATTTCTTCCTTCTCTCTAGTCTAAATCTCCCCTCTTTTAGTTTAAAACCAACACCCCCTGTCCTGATGCAAAAAGCCTTGCTAAAAAGATTGTCCTCATCTTTCTTCTGCGCCCCCTTTAAGTATTGAAAAGCCTCAAGGAGGTCTCCCTGGAGCCTTCTCCTCTCCATCCAAACAAGCCCAACTCTCTCCTGCTGGCCTCCCAGCAGAGAGGTTCCACCCCCAGGTCATTGCTGGGGCTCCTCTGGCCCCACTCCAGCAGGTCCCCATCTCTGCTGTGCTGAGGACTCCAGAGCTGGACTCAGTGCTCCAGGCGAGGTCTCACCAGAAGGGAGCAGAAGGACAGAATCCCCTCCCTCGACCTTCTGGCCACCCTTCTATCTAATTCACCCTATACCAAACTCACAGCCAGCTCAGTACCTTTTCCTTCCAGAGGAAAACACATCTATCAAAACTTAGACACACCAACAAAATAGACCAGCTTTGCCTTGTTCTATTTAGTCCATGCTCCTCATGATCCTAGCTGGTACCACAAGCAGCACGATCTATCAAGCCTGAAGCATGTTTCAGAAGACTCTAATCTTGTCTCCCTTTCTGAATCACCCATCTCACAGCAGTGATGGACGGACTGCCACTGTGCAAGGCTCATTGCCCCATTGCTAGACAGCTTTCAGAAGACTGTGGTGGTTTTCCATATTGGCTTTTCCACCTAGCCTTGCTCTGACAGCCTTGCAAAAGGAGCTGGACATTTCCCTTGTGGCTCCTGCTGAGCTGGTGCCACTTTCCATGCCATCACCAATAAGTCTCCCAACTTTTGCCCTATCTGGACACAACCAAACATCTGTCTCCATGCCATTCCCCATCCTTTTCCAGCCTTGCAGCACAATGGCAGGACAGCATGGGCAGGCGCGTGTTGTGGCTGCTCACCACACAGAGACAGAGGAACTGCCAAATTCACGCCAGGAGGAAAATGAGCAAAGATGTTTATGCAAATACTAGAGGTTTTGGATCCTTTAGTCTGCAAGGCTAGACACTTGATGACACTTGCTCCTGTTTTTTCCTCACGTTATACACCCCATTTATCCTTCCGTTCCACCTTGCCATCATACTGAGCAAAGAGGGAAGGGCACTTGTCCAGCATAGGAACATTCAAGACAAATTTGCTCACCAAATAATGAAACACGTTTTTTCCTCCTGCTCAGCCTCCATGTGGGTCTTGTTTCTAGTTTTCAGAAGAGATACTCTCCTTTCCTTCACCTCTCCTCTGAATCCAAGGAAACTATTTTGTCTGGGTGAGAAACAAAATTAAATAAAAAATATTTTTGACTTTTTGAAGATTTTGCAGGCAGAAAGGTGCCAATTCATCTACATTAAAGTGAAATTAGCCTAATATTAAAACAATAGGAGGATGACAAGGGAGAGATCAGCCTCTAATGTCCTCATTAGCCAATGCTGCTCCTTGTGAGCTCTCCGTCATGTGAAGGTAGCTGTCTGGTTGCACTTCATTAGCACTGAGGTTAATTACAGCAAAGGAGGCAGGGAGATGGGCTGTCCCCCCACCCTTGCCGCTGTTCTCCTCCCTGCTTTGCCCATCCCTCCTGGATGGAAGTTGATGTTCCCCTTGACTCCTGTCGCTCCTCTATTTGTAATGCCAAGACAGGTAGGACAGGATCCATTTTTCAAAACAATAGGTACCAGCAGTGTTTTCCCTGGAGCCCAGGGTAATTCCAGTAGAGCTCAGCTGCAGCAGGACCACTGCACTGCTAGCACACCATAGATGGACCCACATGGATGAAATCTTCCCCGAGTCCCTCACAAACTCTTCCCACTCCCCTACAACTCCTTTTCTCCTTGGATTGCACAAGATTCCTGCCTCATCTCCATCCTGCATTGCTTTTTCTCCCCTCTGCTCACTGGCAACTGTTCATGTCTCCAAGCCACCCCTCTGACTTTCCCTTCTCCTTCTGCTTATTTTTATTGTTAAGCTTTAGGGTTTTAATTTTTTTGACCCCACCAATGTCAGGTCAGACTGTCTGTCAGCACAACATCAGGTTGCCAGCAGATGAAGGACGACTCGCAGGGAAGACAACCAGGAGAAAATAGTGCTAATACTAAAAATAAAACAATCCCCCAAAGAGCTGAGACCACTTCCCAGAGGGGATGCAGAATTGCTTAAAGCTATTCTTACAAAAATGCTGCTGGCCTGGAAGGTAGTAAAATGCAGACACATGGCAACAGAGATAGGAACAACATCAGTGGGAGTGGGGCATTATCTGTGGAGGGGCAGGGTACATCTGCCTGAACATATGAATTACTCACAAAAACAGGCACACAGACAGCTCAGAGGTTAAGATGGAAACAACTTTTCAAAGGGCCCTCCAGCATCAGCTGGAAAAGGAATATGCTCTTCATGGGGACCATCTGGAGCAGGGCAGGATGCACATGGATCTCCACTGGGGACTGCAACGACCTGGCAGGTTATTCATGGGCAACTCAAACCCCATCCTTTTTTTATCATCCCTTCCACAAGCAACCCTGCTCGCTCCTGGCTGGAGATGTAACCCTGGATAAGGTACACTGCCAACCTGTCTCAGTCCCAAACCAGCACAGCCCTTGTAAAGCAGACACGGGGCAAACAGCCTCCTTAGGCACCAGGGAGAGATGTGGGGCCTGAAACTGTCGCTGGCATTGACACCTTCCCCAGAGAAAGGATGCCCTGCCTGCATCCCAAAGTTAGGGGAGGCAGGCCTCAGGCAGACCTGGAGAAGGGAATCTGCTCAGTGGAAATCTGCCAAAGAGGGCAAGTGTGTGAACCAGGGTCTCTTACTGCCCAAGCACATGTTAGGGGACTGGAACTGGGCACCCAGTTCAAGAGAGACAAGGAGCTACTGGAAAGAGTCCAGCAGAGGCTGCAAAGATGCCGAGGGGACTGGAGCATCTCTGTGATGAGGAAAGGCTGGGAGACCTGGTGCTGTTGAACTTAGAGAAGACTAAGAGGGGAGCTTATCAATGTTGATCAATATCTAAATGGCAGGGGGTGAGAGGATGGTGCCAGACACTTGTCAGTGGTGCCAGTGACAGGACAAGGAGCAACAGGCACAAACTGGAACCCAGGAGGTTCTACCTGAACTTGAGGAAAAACTTCTTTCCTGTGAGGGTGTTGGAGCAAGCTGTACAGAGAGGTTGCAGCATCTCCTTTTCTGGAGAGATTCCAGACCTGCCTGGACATGATCCTGGCCACTCTGCTCTGGGTGACCCTGCTGAGCAGGAGGTGTTGGACAAGATGATCTTCAGAGGTCACTTCCAAACCCACCTTTCTGTGACTCTGTGAAAGGGCTGTAATGTGAAGTGGCAGGATAACTATTCACTGAAAGCTAAAGTGAAGCTTTTCTCCACAGTGAAGCTGCAAATAAAATCCACTTCTGTTGAATCTTTAAAAGTCCTTATGGCTTGTTTAGGAGCTCTGGCATGAGCTGACAGCAGAGACTGTGCCACAGCAGGAGCAGCCAGGCAGGTCCGTACCACACGCTCCTCTCAAAAACATCCCTCCTCTGTATGCACAGAGCCCATAACCCAAAGCTTTGCAGGAATCAAGTACTGTGGAGCTGAATCATGCTGTGATTGACTGTCCTGCACATGAGCATGGCCTGGAAACCCTGCTAGCTCATGTTATTCTTCCTTGAGATGGAGAAGTCTGCAGATTACACAGAATCATAGAATGGTAGAGGTTGGTAGGGACCTCTCAATCTTCTCTTCTCCAGGCTCAACAGCTCCAGGTCTCTCAGCCCTTCCTTGTCATAGAGATGCTCCAGGCCCCTCAGCATCTTTGTAGCCTCTATGGACTCTCTCTCCAGCAGTTCCTTGTCTTGAACTGGGGAGCCCAGAACTGGACACAGTACTCCAGAGGTGGCCTCACTGAGGCAGAGCAGAGGAGGAATCAAATCTCACTAGGAACAAGCATATATGTGGCTGGTAAAGCCAGATGAGGTTACAACAGATAGTAAGGGTCTTTGGACCCACAGGTTACATTTATTTTTTCTCTCTGAAAGTCACCAGAAGACCTTTCCAGATCAAACTGTTTCACACATCATCAGCACCACATAGTTTGCCTGCAAATTCACTTTATAACCACATTTCAGTCCCTCTTCCACAAGTTCCTCTCAGTTACAGCACACCGGGACTGCTGTAAGCCACAAAGCAGGGAGGGAGGCAGGTAATGGAGCCAGCACCAGCAGGGACCCAGTCAAAATGATGGGATGACTTTTCCATCATCCTAAAAAGAGCAGCTGGAGGTGGGGTAGAAGGCAGCTTCAGGATTAAATCACAGCAGAAGCTGCAAGGCGAGCCCCAAGATGGGGAAGGATGGTGCTGTACTCCCTGGGTTTAGCTTCCAGGAGGGTTGGGGTGCTTCAGCAACATCCCCTTTCCAACCCAACGCCACAGTTCAGCCTGTACCAAACACATGGCCATGAAGATTTCTGTTCCTTCCCAACCCCACAAGCATCTTCTGGTGTCCCCAGCACCACCGCGGGTACCGCCCTGCACTGCTCTGCCACCGCATCCCTCCCTTCCTCCCACGTGCTCTCCCTCTCCTTCCCTTGTTCCTTTTAATTAGCGAGTTTTTCTTTGTTCCCTTTAATTAGGAGGGGTGGGGGCAGGAGAGGGGAGGGGGAGGTTGCTGTCAGCCAGATGAGTTATTATCACCGAGCACAAGATCAAAGGCCGGGAGCTCTCATCCCGTCCCTAATTTGGGCAGCGTCTTTGGGCAAAAGACTCTTTCTTTTCTTTGTGGTTTTTGCCATGGCTGGTGGTTGGGATGCCAAGGCTGGGATGGAAGGGGAGGGCTGGAGCCCAGGATAGTGAGCAGGGAGCAGGACTTCGGCTCCTCTCCTTTCAAGACATGACTTGAAGAGGAATTTGGGTGGTGCATGGACCCCGCAGGTGGGCATCTCAGGCAAGTTCCCTACCGCCCGTGTGTAAAACCTGCTGGTCCAGATCCTCACCTCAGGGAGGGGGAGATGACCAGTTTTTATGTGGATGGGTCATGCAGCTCTGCCAGAGCTTTAATGCAGCGAGCTCACTAATTATGGGAAAACAGAGGCAAATGTGGGAAAAGAAACCACTCAGGGATTTAAGAAAGAGGGGCCCTTAGCTAAAAGTATGAGCAAAGGGCCATGCTATAATGTCATTGTTTACATGTATGATTTTCAAGCAAGTGTGGGATCCTCTAATGAAAAGTGTTGGGGTTTTTTTTTGGGGGGGGGGAATGGGAACACATTCTGGGTGCCAAAGCTTTGGAGAAATTTGGACTTAATTTCATTTTTAACTTTGATTTAATTCAACCATACTACAGGACGGGACATTTCCTCACCCTGAGCTCAGCAAGCTGTAAGGTCCTGCACGTTGCATGAAGTATCTGCACCTTAGGGCTTGAGTTTCCATAACTGGAGCTGTTTAGGTCTGTGAGACTGTAACAGGGTGATGCTTTTATTTGATCAAGGTTTAACCTCTTATTAAAAATGCTTTAGAGCCTCTCTGTCCCACACACCACACTGTTTTCTGTCCCTATCACGTCTGCTTATCTGTAGCATGTCCCAAATACTCTGCATACCACTTTAATAACTTTTTGGTGCTTTTTTTGGGTGGACTAGGTCACAATTTCATTCTGGAAGAGAGTCCAAATGCTCTACCCTATACAGTGTTGCCACAAAATAAGCAAATTTAGAGTATTATCAAACTGGGCCTCTCTGCTGTGAAAACACACCTCCTGGTCGGCACATATCTAACAGAAGCTAAAATTAAAGAAAACGAACACACTCATAATCTAAGATTAAGGTCTGTGCAATGCTGGAGTGTCATAAGGCTGTTAATTAACTTTCTATTGACGAAACAAAGCACATGGCAAGGAACCTCGCTAATCTGTTTTGTGCTAATCAGCACACATTATTAATTTGCTAGGGGGAAAAAAAAAGTCATCCTCTTCCCACTGAAATGCAAGTTGAACAGGGCTGGAGTGTGGTTTCACATTACCCAGGCTTCATTCTTTTGATGACATATGTTGCAGTGCATTTCCTAGTGCATTATGAAGCTTTGGCGTAAATAATTTAAGCTGAACTCCAGTTGTTAAAATAAACGAAGGATCTTTGGTGATTAATTACCCTTCCTTCCTCCTCCCTCCACTCCCTTTTAAAAGTGCAAGCACATGTGTCACAACCCCCAGCTAAGCGTTTCGGTCTCCTCCCGTGACGAGGGCATCCTGAAATGTTTTATCCAGCATGGAGAGGATCGGGATGCTCAGGTTTGCTGCAAGTGCCTGCTCAGCCCTGGGGAAGCCAGGAGGTGTCAGCAACCAAATCCTGCTCATGCCAAGTCAAAAAAAAAAAAGCTTTGGCAGATTTAATGCTCGACGAATTCCCATTTTACCAGAGGCTTTACGGGACTCAAATTTTCAATGGCACAAGGTTCAGGTTCTGACTTGCCAGCTGCAAAAGCTTGAATAATCAGTAAGAACCGTGCTCCTTCCATCCTTCTGGAAGCTCACACAGGACCTCTGACTCACCCTGCCCGCAGCACACCCAAGCCTGGGGTGCACCCAGCGCCCACAGCTAGGTCCTGCCTGGCCCCATTCGGGGTTTTTCCCTCCTGCCATCTCATAGCAATTCAGGTAATGACATATTTGCTTTAAAAAAAGGAAATTTCCATTAAAGGTTTGCTCTCTTGCCCCCTCCTCCTGCCCAAAATGGGGCTTTACTTTATTCCTCCCAGCAAGGGATCCCTGCTAGCTGTGCCTGACCTGTCCGGGGATGTTCATGGTACTCAAGGACTTGTGCCAGGAAGAACC
>NW_008611569.1:0-11915 GCF_000691845.1 Merops nubicus | reverse complement strand
CCCTACATCTCTCCTCACCCTTCTCCCTCTCCTCAGTCCTGTCAGCTCTGATTAGGAGCCAGGCAGTGCTGGGATATTCTCAGGCTGCTTATGTTCTGCTGGCACCATGAGGGTGTTGCTTCAAGGGGCACCTCCGGGCTGCTGCTCTCTCGCCTGCCCCAGGAGCTGGTGGGGCGTATATCTGCAAGCATGATCCTGATGGACAATAAGCCCCTTCCCCTCTCCTCAGTGCCTGCCAGAGGACGGAGAGCTGCTGACAGCAAAACTTCAGCCTCTGGGGTGGGAAGACCGAAACCAAAGACTTATAGGTTGTCACAGAACCACAGAATGCTTTGGGTTGGAAGGGACCTTGAAAGGCCACCCAGTCCAATTCCTTGCAATGAGCAGAGGCAGCTTCAACTAGAGCAGGTTGCTCAGAGCCCCATCCAACTTCACCTGAAATGGTTCCAGGGTTGGGGCTTCTACCACGTCTCTGGGCAACCTGGGTCAGGGTCTCACCACCCTCATTTCAAAAAATATCTTCCTTCTCTCTGGTCTAAGTCTCCTCTCTTATGTTAAAACCATCACTCCTTGTCCTGTCATAACAGCCCCTATGAAAACATTTGACCCCATCCTTCTTCTAGGCCCCCCTTTAAGCACTGAAAAGCCACTGGAGCCCCAGAGCTTGAAAAAAAATTGTTAGATCTAAATTCTGGTTATCTGAAATAGTAGCTGGGTCATAGAGCTTAGCTACAAAATACTTAGTAAAAGCAGAACTAATCTCACTGTCATGCATAATTGGCTTCTAAGCGAGGACTCCAGAGCTGCCCCAGCACTGCAGGGGGGTCTCCCCAGAGTGGAGCAGAGGGGCAGGATCCCCGCCCTGCCCTGCTGCCCACGCTGCTGGGGGTGCAGCCCAGGATACGAGCCAAGGTTATGTCTGCTAACAGAGCTGGCTGGCAAAACCTGGGCATTTACAAAGCCTGTGGATGTTTCACAACCAGCCATGAAAAGTATTTCATTTAACAGCTCAAAGCTATTTGTAGGATCAGTTAAATCATTCTACTCTTTTTCTACATCTCTTTTTTCCTCCTTTCAGCCTCTTAGTCACTGGAGCTGTGCACACACCAGCTTGCTCTGCCTGAGGAGCACACTGGCTCCTGCTGCCAGGTGCCCGCCTGAAGTTAGAGGTCTCTGTAGCAACATCATAACCCATGGCTGCAGAAAGGAAGGATGCTGAGGGAGCAGGGGCTGGCAGTGGAAGGACAGACATCCAGGTGAAAGAAAACTAACTTCCTCAATGTAAAAGAAAATAGAAATTAAAGGGGGGGAGGCAAAAGGAAGCCCCAGAGCAATACCAGGGAGTGACTTCCACGCATCACTACATCCACCCTCTCTTGCAGGACCAGCAGCTCTTTAAAAGAAAAATCAAACTGCCTCAAACAGTGGCATTTTTTGCTCTTGCAGATGCTCTTCGCCTTCCTAATGACAGCCCTACAGAGCAGCAAAGGGTCCTTGGCAAAGCAAGAGAAGATGGACCTGGGAAGAGGAGATGAGGCACTGGGGGAACGCACGCTGGGGCAGTCACAGTGTCCAAATGCAGCCGGGAGTGGGAGAGTGGAAATTCCCATTGGGCCAAAGCAAACGTGATGGATGGTGCTGCCATCGCCCATCCCCACAGTTAACCACTGACTGTTTCTCTTCACTTATTTCTCTCTCCCCTTCAACTCCCCTTCTATGTTTTTTTTTGTTTGTTTGTTTAGTATTTTAACTATTCTTTTAGTGACTTAAACCATTCTGCCCCTTTATAGGCACCAAAACCCCCTCCAGAAGGTGGCTGCAGGGACTCAGTCTAAATCAAGGCAAGGAGAAGCGCATCTCTATCTTCAGGCTCCATGGAGGTGCATCTCCCAAAATCTAGCATGGAGATACGCCTAAACCTCACCTGCAGAGAGGGTGAAGAGCTTGGGGGTACAGTGGGGGGGGGTCCTGCCACATCTCCCAGCTCCCACAAGGTGGCAGGTGTCCATAATTGTTTTATAGGCCGTGATCCCAATCACAGAAGCCCCACCGGAAGCAGCCCTGGCTCACCAGCTCTGCCAAGAGGGGAGCAGAGCCCCAGCGACTTCCAAAACACAGAAGTGTCTTTTCCACATGTAAATGGCAATGTTTGCAAAGTGATTATGTCCCTACAAAGAAAAAACAAGTGACACATAAACGAGGACGAGGCAGGCCAAATCATGGCTCTTTGTGTGCCCCGGGTGACTGCAGAGTTCAGAGCAGGCACGTGGCGAAGCGGGAGGATGCTGGAGAGGTAGAAACCCAGGAGGGAGCAGAGAGGTAGTCCAACAAGGTTCAGAAGGTGGGGAGGAGATGAAGAGATTATGCCAGATCAAAAGGATAATTATTTTTGTTCCATTTCCCTATCTGCATCACTCCACCGGTTATGCGAGAAGCCGAGCGGCTGCACTGGTTTCCTAGCTCCCGAGCATGCCTGGTGTAAAGAATGCACTTCTAAAGCCTCAGCAATAAATGCCAACCTTCCGTCAGACCTGCTCGCTGGGTATTCAAGAGCAGCTGAGGCAAACTCAGCAAGACCTGGAGGTTTTGCTTGCAAGACCTGGAGCTTTGGTCTGCAGATGTTTTCACTGACACCTACGGGCTCGCTGGCTCATGAAGGGTCAAGGACGACTGGCACAGGATGGAATCACCACCACCACCACCATCACCATGAAGCAGCTCTCTGGTCAGAGCTTGGCATCTCAATTTGGCATCCTTGCTACCAGTCCTACCAGGACTCAACTGGTTGGCTTGGGAAAGGCCACTCATCCCACATAAAGCATCTCCAACCCACAAAGAATTGAGTCCCAGCACGAGCTAATGCCCTTACTCACGAGCGGTCACCAAATCCCCAGCTACAAAAAGAGATGAGGAGTGGAGGAGGCAGGATTTGCCTCCCTGCTCCACCTGAAAGTCTGCGGTAGATGGCCCAGATAGGTTTCTGGTTGCCCTTCCCTCCCGGGAGGCTTCTCCCAAAGCAGCTGCTGCAAAATCCTGCCCCTTGCAGCCCTTTTGCGCCAGGCAAGCAGCAGCTCGCCCAGGAGCCGTGGTGTCTATCTAAAGCAGAGCTAAAAGTGAGGTGTAAGGATTGAGATAGAATCATAGAAACATTTTGGTTTGAAGAGACCTTTAAGATCATTAAGTCCAACCATGATCCCAGCACTGTCAGGGCACTACTAACCCATGGCCCTCAGCACCACATCTACACAGCTTTGAAACTCCTTCAGGGATGGGGACTCCACCACTGCCCTGGGCAGCCTGGGTCAGGCCTGGACAAACCTTTTGAGGAAGACATTTTTCCTCAAGGCCAACCTAAAGCTCCCTTTGTTCAACCTGAGGCCATTTCTTCTTTTTCTATTGCTTGTTCCTTGAGAGAAGAGACCAATACCCACCTGGCTCTAACCTTGCAGGGAGTTGTAGAAAGCAAGGTCTCCCCTAAGCTTCCTTTTTTCCAGGCCAAACAACTCCAGTGGTGTTCCCTGGAGAACACCTCTCGTGACTGGCCACCAAATGGATTTAGCTCCATTCCCCACCCCTCTCTGGGCCAGACCACCCAGCCATCTTTTACCCAGCAAATCAAACACCCATCCAAGCCATGAACAGTCAGTTTCTCCAGCAAAATGCCATGAGAAACAGTTTCAAAAGCTTTATTCCCATCTAGGTAAACAATAGATAGAAAAGAGTGAGAGGTAAAGGGCACCCATAGTGTCATCAACTCTGGCCCTAATTTCTTGCATTATCCCAGCACCACTTGCTGGTGGCAAGCATGCTGGCAAGAGCACATTGCCTTGCCATCAACACCAGGCACTTTGAAGTGCCATTTTCAGCAAAGAAACCCCCTCCAGGAAGGCGATTTCCCAATAGTGAGCCGCAGATCCTCCCACCAGGAGTAACGATAGGTATCAGAGGACCTCAAAAGACCTTGGCCAGAGCTCCCATCCCTTCAGCACCTGCAAGCCGTGGGTGAATGTGGTGCTCAGTAGGGATGAGCACCAACGTGTAGGCATGCAGAAGCTCTCCTCACACGCAGCTGGCTTCCCACTCCTCCACTCACCACCACTGCTGTTGAGAGCTCCATGGCAATGGCACAAAGTCCATCCCCAGGGATGGTTGGACATCAGGACTCTGCCCTGGTGAAGGAGACCTCCCTGAAAAGAAGAGGATGCACGTGGACATTCTCACAGCTCAGACGAAGCTCTCTCTTGCCAAGAACAATCATGAGCCTGGAGGCCTTGATGGTCCCCCCTGACAGTTTCTGGGGCTCCCCATCCCTCTCCTGCCACCGCTGGAGCCAGCTGTCTGCTCTCAACTCTGTATCAATACCATGCTTAATTTACAGGGCAATAAAAGTTAATTAATGCCGTAGTTACAAACCCATTACAATGTAATTATTGTTTAATTGGATTATAAGTTATGCAATTTCTGACAAAGTGCTTATTGCTTATGTAATAAAACAGAAGATATTTACAAAGTGATTAATCGCTGCACAGCTAAGGAGCTGGTGTGGCCTAAGGATGGGGACAGGGGCTCCTGGTCTCTCTGGAGCAGAGTCCTGAGCCTCCACCTCTCCCAGAACCAGGCAGGGATCTCCAGCTGGAGGAGCAGCAGCAACCAGCTCCATCCTGGTGCTGCAAGCTGCTCCACCTTCTCTTCTCAGCGCTGGGACACACAATCAGAGACTGGTTTAGGTTGGAAGGGACCTTTGAAGGTCATCTAGTCCAACCCCTGTGCAGTGAGCAGGGACAGCTTCAACTAGAGCAGGTTGCTCAGAGCCCTGTCCAGCCTCACCTGGAATGGTCCCAGGGATGGGGTTTCTACCATCTCTCTGGGCAACCTGGGCCAGGGTTTCACCACTCTCATTGCGAAAAATCTCTTCCTTCTCTCTAGTCTAAATCTCTCCTCTTTTAGTTTAAAACATCAGCCCTTGTCCTTTCGTAACAGTCCCTATGAAATCATCTCTCCCCACCTTTCTTCTGGGCCCCCTTTAAGTACTGGAAGGCTGCAAGAAGGTGTCCCTGGGGCTCTTTTCCAGCCTGAACAACCCCTGAAAAATCTCTCAGCCTGGCCTCCCAGTAGAGGGGTTCCATCCCTCGGATCATTTTAGTGACCTCCCCTGCTCCAACAGGTCCATCTCTCTCTTGTTCTGAGGACACCAGGGCTGGATACAGTGCTTTAGGTGTATTTCCTGGGACAACAGCAAAAAACCTTGCAAGCTTCAGCAGAACCAGGATTTCTCCCTGTTTGTCTATCTTTGTCATGACCTTGTAAAGCATTTTGTTTGCCTCAGACTCTTAATATCCTGGTTGCACGTCCTTGGCCTTTGCTAGGGACTCCTCTAATGTGCTGACCAGGGAGGAGCATCACCCCTTGCTGCAGCCCATGACACAACTACCTGAATTTGCTTGCATGGAGGAACACCATCAGGCCTTTGAGGATGTTGCTTTCAGAGAGACTGCTTTGCTCTCCCACCTTCCCCTTCCCTGTGAAAAGAGAAGGAAACAGCTCCCAAGGAGCTGAATATCAAGCCAGGAGGCTGCTCACCCAGTTGCCCTTTCACGTTGGTTGAGCCTCATCAGCCGTTACACGTGTGTCTCGCCTTGTCTCCCCTGCACCCAGCGAGCTCTGGGAATGAAAAGGGCAGCCGCCGCAGCCGAGCACCCGGGGCTACAGATGACTTTAGCACTCAGCTGCAGCCCGAGCAGGATCAGAGCAGGATTTAATTCATTCTTGATAAGACTACTGGGTTCTGGTGTGTGGGAACGGGCACCCACGCGGCAGAGCTGGACCCACCGGCCAGCCCTGAAAGCAAAAGGGACCAAGTGCGCCCATCTCCATTCCTCTAAAACAGGCTAAATTCTGCCCTGGAGGGCTGGATGCACCCTGCTTATGAGCATTGAGCACCCAGATGAGCTATGGGTCAACGTGCTCCCAGGCAGGAAGGTCCCAGGATGAGCAGGACTCCTGCACAGGCAGCTGACATCAGTGGCTTAGTGTTCTTGAGAGCGGCGAATTAAAAAACATTGAGGTTTCTAATGATTAATATTGCTGCTGGGATAATTACTGTTATTACTACTATTATTACTGTTTGGATAGGGGCTTGTCATGGTTCATTTGGGGAGGAAAAAGTCACAGCCTGCTCATGGGAAAAAGGGCAAAACATGCTAAAGGCTGTTCATTCCATGACTCGGGGCCAAATAACCCTCTTTTTTTTTCTGCAATGAAAGATGATTAGAAGCTTAATAAGCGTCTAGAGCCTTTTTGGCTCCCACCCCTCAAAATCCCCTGCTTCACGCACAGCCCATCTGACCCATGGAACAAGGTCCCGTCTTGCTCCCAAGGCTCCTACAGTAGAGGAAACTGCTATAAAAATGCAACGGAGCACTTTTTCCAGCAGAAAATGGGGCTGCTTTGAATGCCTGGCAATTAAAAGTTTGACCAGAGGGGGAAGGGAACCATTCGAATTTCTCTCACGCTCACTTTGTTTACTTTTATAAGCTCTTTTTAACGTTTTTAGGTTGCTGCATTGTTATCTAAACAAGCTGCCTCTCTGAATCTGACTTCTGATTTTATGGGAAATTTTCAGCTTTCTGCTCCTAAAGCAAAAAAAAAACCAAAACACACCCCACAAAAACACATCAACTTACAGAGAACAGCCCAAACTACATGATGTGACACAAAATCCAGCTCTTGATCCAGCTGCATGTATCGAACTGGATGAAGCCCTCAAAAGTGGACATCTTCCCAGCTGCTTTCATGTGGCAGCTCCTCCACCGCTTGAATTATCTCTTTGTGACATTTCCAGCGCTTAAAGAGCAGCGGGGGGATTTGGAATGTTGCTTTTTTGTGAATGGTATTTAAAGCTTCTTTTCATAACCCTGACCCGGTTTACCCTTTAACGTAACAAATCAATCTTCCTTTAAATTGTTTAGCTTCTAGTCAAACACAGGGAGTCTTATTGATGTAAATATTATGTTTGCTCACTTTATAAGCCAGCACACTCCACGGCTGCCTTTGCCTCTCTATAAGATCACCATACAAAGGGGGAGAGGGATGAGGATGTCCATCTCCCAGTGGGATGCTTTCCTCGGGCAGTGGGTGGCAGGACCTCCCCAGGGTGGCATCACAAAGTTTAGTGTTGAGCAGAGGTGGGAAAGATGTTGCACAAAATACACCAGTTCCAGCTAATCTCAGCCAAACCAAGCGCCTGCATTTGGTTTCTAACCTCTCCCGTGTCACCAGCTCCTGGTGCACCAAACTTCACAGAGGCTGCTCAGAGCCTCTGGCTCCCTAGGTGAGGTTAAGGAGAGCTCTGCTACTGAAAACAACTTGTTTTTCCCCCCCTCCACGGGGCCAGACTATCCGGTTTGGGCACGACCACATGAATAAAAACTTTCTCCCCTGCTTTTCCAGCTCCAGTTTACAGCCCAGCCACCAAACTTCAGCTCCGAGCACAGAGGCATTCCTATTATCCAGGAACATCTAATAATATTTAATCCTCCTAAGCTCCTGAACACACCAATACCTTCTAGCAATGAGAGCTGTGGCTTAATTAACAGAGGTTAATTAATAAGCCAGGGAGTGGGAGGAGGAGGGAGGGGCAGCTTTGCAAGAGGACCTGGTTACCTCTCTTACACCTCAGCAAACACCCGATGTGCTGCTACAACTCTATTTTCGGGCCGGTTTCTCAACAAATCTTGCTCTGCCCCTGGCTCTCAGCCAGTTCCCTCACAGAGCCCAAAATAAAGGGTGGGGGTGTGGAGGTATGGCTGCCAAAAACCCGATCCCGGGCACGTGTTCCCTGCTGTCCCCTGGGAGTCCATGGGACGCCTGAATAGGAAGCGAGCTAAAGAGGGGAAAGCAGCAGGACTTTTTGCAGGAGCCAAACCCAGAGCTATTATGGATGTTTTATGAGCCTTATTCTTACCATTTTCTGTCTGGGGACATGCTTTGTTGGAGCAGGTCCAGAGGAGACCACAAAAATGATGCAAGGGCTGGAACCCCTTTGCTGAGAGGCCAGGCTGAGAGAGTTGGGCTTGTTTGGATGGAGAAGAGAAGGCTCCAGGGAGACCTCCTTTCAGCCTTCCAGTACTTAAAGGGAGCCTAGAAGAAAGATGGAGAAAGACTTTTTTCTTGTTGTGACAGGACAAGGGGTGATGGTTTTAAAATAAGAGAGGGGAGATTTAGACTACAGAGAAGGAAGAAATTATTTCACACTGATGGTGGTGAGACCCTGGCCCAGGTTGCCCAGAGAGGTGGTAGAAGCACCACCCCCTGAATAATTTCAGATGAAGTTGGATGGCTGCTTTCAGCAACTTGCTCTAATTGAAGCTGCCCCTGCTCAGTGCAGGGGGATTGAACTAGATGACCTTGAAAAGTCCCTTACAACCCAAACCCTTCTATGACTCTTTGAAACATCACTGATGGGTCAGCTTGGCACGATGCCCTGTGCCACCCCCTGCCGCTCTGGGAGACAGCCTCTCCCTTGCCCGCCAGCCAGACTGGGGAAAGCCACGTGCCAGCCTCTATATGAAACCCTTCACTCAGTGGTGTTATCCCCTGGGATGCCTGAACCCACCCCCCTGAGACATCCTATCCCCAGTGGCTATGTGCAGGGAGTTAATTCTGCTTGATGAACAATCAGAGCTGGTTGTCCCAGTCCTGTTCGCTTTAAGATAACAAAAAGCTGCGTTTGTGCTAGAGAATGAAGAAAAACACCACACTGCTGCCCTGCCAAATCTCTCTGACTTTCCAGAGGGTAACCTTTTAGCATGGCAGTACCCTCCCCAGGACCAAACCCTGTGATCCTGGTGAAGGCAGGCACCTACAAAACATACTAGCTCAAAGCCCAGGCCTCTAACTAATAAGTTATGAGTGTCTTGCCAGGGAACAAGTGGTTATCTGGCACAGTCTCAGCTTCTAACACCAAATTTGCATTGCCTGCCCAAGAAGAAATTACATTCAAAGCTCAAAATATCTCATTGCATCACTCAGATATGTATTTCATATCGAAAGAAGAGCAAGGAAGCCTGAAGAGCAATGCAGACCTGGAAGAGGACAGAACTTAAACCACCGTCTGGAAGTATTACTCCTAAACACAAGTCCCTGCCCTGAAGCTAAGATGGAAGTAGATGAAAGGAAATAATAGTTTGCAATAAATGGATCAGGGAAAATGTCAGGAGAAATAGGTGGTAGGAAAAGGGGACAGGGAATAGGCTGTGGAAGATGTGGGAGCAGTAAGACCAGCATGGTCTCCACCTGGTAGCTGGCATTATGGTCAGTCCTGTCCTAAAGTTATTGCCCTCCCATTTCCTTCTTCCAGAATCTTTTTAAGGTAAGAAAAAAAAGAGAGGGAAAACAACAACAAAAAAAGCACACAAACCACTTTTTCCCCCCCCAGAATAACTGTTGGGGTTTTTTTTGGCAAAGAGCAGATAAGGAATACTGCAGTGTTTGTCATCATTAGGTTAGAGAGACTGCCAAGATGTAATAGCATTAAAGCTGAAGGCATTGTGGGTAATAGCATGCAAATTGCTACAAAGGCACTGGAAAGCAAGGCCGTTGCCTGAGCAATGTGAAAAGGACACTGGCAAGTACTCTTTTCGATGTGCTTTTTGTACCGTGCTTTTCATGGTGCTACCGTAGGAATTTGCAGATAAAGCACCTTAGTCTGCTGCACCAGTCCCATGAGAGTTCTTGCATCATTTGGTAGGTACCAGCATCATCGACGACTTCAGCAGGGCTGTGGGGACAGCCTGGGCACAAGCAGGGGCTGCCCTCTGCCATCACTTCACCCGTTGGTTTCTCTCTGGACCACCATGACGCTGAGGAGCACTCAAGAGGATGAACAAGGTGTGAAATAGAAGCTAAACCATGGGGAGCCAATCCTTGCCTCATCAGCAGTGGTGCCAGTAAGTTTGTGGGGCAGTAAGAAAAAGTCCTGTGAAGCTGTGGACACGTTGCTCATTTGCAGTCCAAACGGCACATCCCACGTCAGGCTCAGCTATCAGACCTCAGAAAGCACTCAGCTCTTGCATCTCCCTCTCTCTTAACATCACCTATTTGTCTGACTGCTCAGAGATGAGGACCCAGCCTCTCCACTCATACCCTTGACCCAGGGGAAAAAAAAACCAAAATCCCATCGAATCTGACTGCTATCCAGACACTTGAGTGACCTGAGAATGCCTTCTGTTAAGTTCAAGGGGCTCCTCATCAAGGACTGCAGTGGCGGTGAACTTTTTCCTCTCATCATTTTTTTTTTTTTCCATGAAATTAAGTACAGCTTCCTAATTGGAGTGCTGTGAGCTATTTATAGCTTTATAATGACCATTTACTACTGCAGCACTAAGATATTAAAAGGAAAAAAATAAAAAGTAGCTTAGATGGTGAATAAACCACATGTATCAGAGAGAGACTTTTCCAAAGTTTGAGTAGGCAAAGCAAGGAGGAAAAAAAAGACTGTTATTCCCTTTTCTACAGCTGAAGAGCACAGTGATCAATCTGCACACTCCAAGTTTATGATGCACCAAGATTACACCATTTTTGTACCCAATTCCAAAGCCGTGTCTTACAGGCAAGGCCAGTTTTGAGGGCTAAGAACACAAGGGTAGAAAGTTCAGCCCTGACTTCTGGGGAGCCCACAGAAACGAACAGATGTTTTCATAGATTTTTTTTTTCCAGTTCATTCACTGGTTGATGAACAATCCAATACAAAATCCATGTGTTTCAGGAATTCTTCATTTTGTCTCCATGCCAATATGCTATTTGTAGGTTTACAGAATCATAGAATGGCTTGGGTTAGAAGGGACCCAAAGGTCATCTAGTTCCAAATCCTATGACATGGGCAGGAATACCTCCTACCAGACTGGGTTGCTCAAAGTCCTGTCCAACACCACCCACTTGAACATATCCAATGATGGAGCATCCACAGCTTCCCTGAGCAACCTGTGCTAGTGTCTCACCAGCCTCACAGTGAAGAACTTCCTAATTTTTAATCTAGACCTCCCATCTCCTACAGGATAATTGATCACAGTCTGAGCTGCAAGATCTAATTGCTTTTCTGTGTTTGAATGAAACACCATACATATATATGTGTATGTATCTTGTGTGGAGACCACAGAGATCTTCAGGAACAGCATCTTTCCAATAGCATGACAATTTTTTCCAAGAAGACTTTCCAGTCATACCATTGTGAGAAAAACCTCTCACAAAAAACCAAGGATGTGACAGCATCAGGGGAATCTTATTTTGTGGTAGGGTTTAGTTTTCCCCCCCCTCCATCTCATTCTGTCTGATAGACACTCTCAGATGGAGCCAAACTGCAATTGATCTTCATCTTTGTGACCCTGATTTCCTAATTCTTAATTATGTGGGCTGAACCTTGCACAGACAGCAACTTCCATAAAATTAAATACTAACAACCAAAACCTCTGTTTTACCAGCAGATGCTGTGAATCTGGGGTGATGTTTGTCTTTCTTTTTAAAAAAAAAGAAAAGTAGATAGAATCAAGACAGCTGAAGAGAGGCTGTTCCTAACCAACTTGACAGTGCCATTTTAACAGCATCTCACTTGGAATGGTTAATAAGATGTCTGAAGCTCACTTGATTGGTATGCCACGAAAACATTTGTGGAGAGGAAAGACTCTTGTACACATCAGGAGTCCTTTGTATCTTAACATTTTGATGGAAAACTGGAGAAAAGGATGGATGCAAAGTGCTGTCTGATACTTCCCACATCAAGATGAGAAACATGTTGGTGCTTAGAGTGTAAGGCTGCTGCAGAAGAGTCCACAGTCTCTTTGCTGCTCTCCAGCATCAGGCAGGGACAGGTATGAAGGTCTGTCACAAACTGCTTCACAGGGACAATTTATCATAGAATC
>NW_008611568.1:0-4641 GCF_000691845.1 Merops nubicus | reverse complement strand
GCGAGGGACTGAAACCTCGGGGGGGAAATCTTCATGAGATTCCCAAACCCCGCCAGGAAGGTCAGGTATTGTAGTCTGCAAAAGCCAGGAATGGGGACTCGCTTCTCACAGTACTGCAAGAACTTAGGCTGATAAAGGTGTCCCAACAGGAATTAGAGCAGAAGCTTAAAGAGAAAGCGTTGTTGCAGGACCTTAAAATTTCCCAGTAAGAGCTTGAGAAATTACTGCAGGAAGTTAGAGGAATACTGCAAAGGATGGAACCCGGGTCTGCAGGCATGCAGCAGGCAGGTGTGAAGAACATAGTAAAAGAACGTGAGGAGTTAATAAGAAAGTATGACAAGTGTATAAAGGAAAATGAGGATTTGCAAAATGAAATTGCATTGTTACAAGCTGATAACCAAAGGTTGATAAAAGCTTATCAGAGAGAGTATCAACATAGCCTAGAGGCACGAGGCAAGTATAGGGAGTTAGAAGGGGAACATGGTGTCACGGTCCAGTAGTAAGAACCACCAGCTATTAGGTCACTTCCGTGACTTTCTCCCCAGCACACTCACAAATTGCTGCTGAAATCGATATTCAGTGCACAAATTGCTTCATTTATTAAGGGTTAACACCAATTAAGGATTTGAGGTTTAAGGGAAGCAGTTCGTATATACACAAAAGCCTGAGAGGTAGGATTAGTGGAGGGAAATGGGGGGGCTAAGCCCGGCTGGAGGGTTAGGAGTCCAGGAAAGAAAGAGTTACAGTCTCCAAGCCCCTCTGAGGGCAGTATAGTATGGGGGGGTGTGTGTTCGTGGCTTGATTTACCAATCCGATGACAAGATGGCGGTAGCAGGAAGCTCTGATGGGTGATGGGAACTATAGTCCGGTGATGACAAGATGGCGGCAACCAGAAGCTTTGACAGGTGATGGGAACTGTAGTCCGGTGTTGACAAAATGGCGGCAGCTGGAGCTGCGGCAGAAGGAACTGCTGCAAACAGCCACGGTGGTTCTCTAACCAGTAGTCGAACCTGGGCTGTGGCCGTGAAAGTGTGGCCGTGAAAGTGCCGAATCCTAACCACTAGACTACCAGGGATTCTGAGCTCCCGGCTCTGGCGGCAGACTTAGCAGCAGAGCGACGAAAGATCACTAAGGCAATGGTACCCTCTGGTGGCCAGCCGTGGCGCTGGCTCTGGAGAACGGGCAGCTGCGGCTGGAGGGAAAGGGGGGGTGAGTTCCACGCCCGGCTCCAGCGAATAGGGAGCCGTCAGCTTCGGAAAGGGGCTGTAGCAGGCAGAGTGAGACCCCCCCGTAGCCCCGTTCGGGCACAGGAGTCAGCTCTGGGCAGCAGGCAGTTTTTCCTCCCCCTTCTCCGTCTGCTTACCGACCAGATGTGCGTATTCAGAGTGGCAGAGCAGTCTCCATCCAGAAGCAAAAAGAGAAAGAGAAAGTTCGTGCTCGGGTGGCTCCTTATATAGTTTCCGGACGCCAGTCAGCCAATCAGGATTGACTCAAAATATAAACATTCTTTGGTGTTCTAACTGATTCTATAGAATTCCAAGTTAATTTCCCACTTAGACCAGGAGATGGCGCTCTTCGCCCATATTTGCTGAGTCAAAAAGCCATGAATGGGGAAAAAAAAATGTTTACTACACATGGGAAGGTGCAAGAACATTTACAACGGTATAAACAGGAGAATATAGCGTTGCAAAAGATGCTTAATGAGGCACACCAAGAATGCCATGAGATACATAGAGAAAAAGAAAAACTGCAACAAGAATTTGGAAAATTGCAGCAGGAAAACAAAACCCTGCAAATAGAGACCAAGATAGTGTTAGAGCAGTTAAAGCAAATAGATATTCCCCCTCGTGAGAAGGCGGATGCATCTGGAGGCGATCAGCCCTAGTCTGATACAAGTCAAACCACCAAGCAAGAGCATTTGTTATTTAGTGAAAAGGTGGAAATGCTCAGTCCTTCCCCAGAACAGCGGGCTCCTGAGCAGTCACTCCCTCAGTCCTCTCAAGTGGATAGACAGACAGAGGGAACCATAACCAAGCAGATTGGCGCACTGTATTTGTATATGAAGCGCCATCTGGAACCTTCTCAGAATAGTTTAGGAGAGGAAGAAGAGCAGGAAAGGGAGCTGGAGGGAGTGGAGCATAAACAAGTGTGTCCAGTCAAGACAACTACTTATTCACAAAGAGAGGGTGCTGTGCAGAGAAATATGGAACTCAAAGAAAAGCCCTACACTTTTCTGTAACTGGCAAAAATCAAAAAGGAAAACAGCAGACTTTCGTCTGAAACAGAGGCCGAGTATGCGATGAGGGTGTCTCTCACTGGAGTTGACAACATTTATTTGAGTGAACAGGAAGCTGTGAGATACTGGGGGCCCGGAATTATTTTAACAACTGGAAACAGGGATCACCCCTGGTCTCTAACTCAGCGGGCGGCTTATTGTGTTGGTGAAATGGACCCCATTTGTAGAGGGGAGCCGATTGCCCTGAAGGGGGACTGCTCTGAGGTTACGGAGAATGTCCACAAAGCTGCTGTGTTGCAGATGTTTTATGATCATGAATTAGTGCGGGAACACAATAGTCCTATGTCTCTTAGAATAAAAGAGGCGAGACTGGATGCTTTAATCAGAGGATTCCCTCAGTCGATTAAAGGTACTGTCATACAACTTCAAGAAAAGATCCGGAGAAGAGAAGAGCAATCTACATGGTCTGAGCTGGCAAGGGAGCAAGCGGTGTGGTGAGTATGGGTGTTCTGGTGGGTCTTTTGTGGCCAAGCAGGTTAGCAAGCTTTTGCATGCTGAGGTGGTTGCTGGGAAACCCCTTCCCCCCAAGCAGCAAGAGAAATCATGGGGTGATTGGATAGTGGTGAATAGAGATAGACAAAATAAAAAACCAAACAGCCCACCTAGAAAACAACGCCCCGAAAGGTCACGTACCCCGTCGCCAGATAACAAGGGGCCATACGCTAAGCTTAAAGAAGAAGCCAGGCGTATAGGGATCCCAGCTTCATTGTTGGCTCAGAATTATTCCTACAAACTCTTAAAGGAGATGGTAGAATGCTGGCATAGAGAGTTGAAACCAGAGAATGATCGATCTGGAGGGCCCAGGTCGAGGTCTAATTCTCAAGGAAGATTGACATAAAGACCCACTAACTCGGGAAACTAGATAGCACTCCTCCTGCTGACAATAGAAAGTTTGCTAAGCGGCAGAGGAGGATACAAATACAAAGCTCCTATACAGAGATTAAAAATGACTCACAAATAAATGGTAATCAACTAGGCCCTAAAACTTCCTGTCCTTCAAAAGATTGGCAAAATGTATTAAGATTAGTTCAAAATAAGGTTGGAGACTTGGAACTCACTTGTGCTGTTGGACCAAGACATTATCCAGTAACTTTTGTGGTAGACACAGGAGCACAAATTTCTACACTGAAGGCTGATGTGGCTGAACACTGCGGCATTACCTTATCTTCAAAGCAAATGTATGTGAGTGGAGCATTTAGTAACTGCCTTACAAAAACCAGCCAAAGTTACTTTACACTTACCAGGAGAAGACCAACCAATTCAGGTTGAAATGATTGTGGGTAACATGCCTTTCAACTTGTTAGGAATGGATGTATGTTCCCATGGGCGGAGCGTGGAGAGATGAAGAGGGCCGATACTAGAACACACCCACACCAAAGATAAGGCTGCTACAGTGTACCCTGCATTTGCCACAGAGCAGGATAACAAATGTGAAACAATATTCTATTCCAATTGCTGCCAAAGATGTCATTAAAGAAGTAATCTCTGATTTAAAAAAAAGGGGCATTACTGTGCCCTGTCATTCACCATTTAACTCTCCAATTTGGCCTGTAAGAAAACCAAACAGTAAATGGAGAATGACAGTGGATTTCAAAAAATTGAATGCCAATACAGAGGTACTAACAGCTGCTGTACCTAATATTGCTGATTTGGTGCTAGAAATTCAGGAAGCAGCACATCCAGTGCTGGACTCCCTGGATATAAAAGATGTTTTTTCAAGTTCCTACTGATCCTGAAGATCAAAAATATTTTGCCTTTGCTTGGGATGGGGTGCAATGTACTTTCACAAGGCTACCCCAGGGATATAAACAATCGCCCACAATGGCCTATCACGCACTTGCGTGTGAGCTGGAAAACATTCCAGAAATCAAAAATAATTCCAAAGTAAAAGACTATGAGTACATAGATGATGTGTTGATAGGGGGTCAGAATGAGGAGGACCTAAAAGTCATCTATGATGCCATAATAAAGCATTTTAAAGACATGCAAATAGAAATCCCTGAAGAGAAAAGGCAACCCCCCCCCCATCCCAAGACGTAAAATTTCTGGGGATAAGGTGTGTTGCGAACCGGTGCCAAAGGTCACCGATTGTCAGGGTCGCGACTATTTGCCCCTTGAGACAGAGAGGGAATCAGACAAGACCGACTTGTTTACATGGTGCTCGTCTTCCAAGGGTAGATCGAAAATAACCCTTTTCCATGCTCAAGAATTGTCACAGAGACCAAGATTTGATATGCAAGCTGTACAGTTTATTAAGGGTTAACACTGGAAACCGAAAATTCAAAGTTGAAATTACCGGTCTGTAAGATGGCATTGACAGGAAGTCCGAGGATGCTGGGATCTGT
>NW_008611567.1:0-11435 GCF_000691845.1 Merops nubicus | reverse complement strand
ACAGCCGGATAGTTTATGAAAACGCTGTTAACATAGACAGAGCAGTTAATTAGAAAAACTTTAGCCAAAAAGTAAAATCAGTGAGCAGAACCAGTTCTATTTATCCCAAACCAAGACATACATCTTCCTTTCATATTAATTTAACTGTTCAACCAGAGTAAAATGGAGTTGGATGTGTTTTAAAGTTTCAAAAGCTAATACTAATTTCTATGTTATTTTTAAAGACACCGCAAAAGTATAACAAACGTTCCAAGTTTATTACAGGTATAGATAACATGCAAAATACCTAGTATCATCATTCAGGTCAAGAAAGATTTGGTTTATGAATACTATTTCAATGCACACAATTTTGCAACAGTTTTGTCTTTTCCTAAAAATGATAGGTACCAGCGATTCTCAAGACCAGCCTTCATATAGAGTATTAGCATGAGTGTAATGCAATGTCACACAGTATTCATGTAGAAATTCGTTCTATATGAAGAGAGTTCTCTGGTATCCCAGAGCTGGACAAATGTTTCCTCTTTGATATTCTACCTTCAGCATCAAAGGTAAGATATGCAAGCAGAGAAAAAGGAACAAGACCGGATCTCTGCTTGCGCTCCAATGATCTTTGTGCTGACTGCCCAGTAAACCCATAAATACACATGGAGAGTCAGAGCTACTGTAAATTGAAAAAGATGCCACCCTTGATCACATCCAGGATTAAACAGTAAGAAAAGAAACAGAGTGAACGTTTTCTTCTGGTTCTCCAGTACAACAACAAATACAGCCTGCATAAATTGCAAGATCTTCTCAGACAAATACCACAACCACCAAGAGGATTCCAGACCAAATTTTCTCCCTCTGCTTCCTTCTTTTGCTCTTTTGCAAAGTAATACAGCTCTAAGAAAGAAAATATATGAAAAAAATATATAATCAGCTTTATTGTACTTTTCATAGCAACAGTCACAGCAATATCATCTTTCTTTAATTCATGAAGGGAAAAATGGTAAAAGTTTATTATATACATAGTCAGGAAAAAAGACTGGTGCATGTCTAAGGAGGGAGGAAAATACCAGCATGAAAAAAACTGATTCATCAGGTAAACTTTTATGAGAAAAGGGCATCTGACATATTTGTTCAATATCGGAAATCTTCTTTAATTTACTCACTGTAACAACTCTCACAAACTTGCATCTTTTATAAGAGACAAGGCTCATCAGCACGGCATTTTACAAATTCCTCTACTGCCCTTCTGATGTGTATTTCCGCTTATTTCTTACAATAAACTGGCCAGTCTATGATTGCTCTTTCTACGCAATTTTCATGGAGTCATGTGCTCATTTCAAGGTCATGCTCATTGCACTCCCCTGAAGTAATTTGTCTGGTGCAGAAGGGGCTTCTGCTTTTCCTGTGGTCCTTGTGTCCACACTGCCAGAACCCCATCTCATCTAGGTAGCAGCTCTCTCATTCTGCAGTAATTTCCAGCCTGACTTCTCAGAGCTCTCTGCGGAGTTTATGAACTTATGCCATCTCACCCTTCATAGCTTTCAGAATTGGGACAACCACAGCAGCCAGACCAAGCATCCTGCCTTATGCTGCACAATAAAGCCTGAAGGAGGACTAAGAAGTGAGCCCAGACCACAAAAAAATTACGCTTTGTTGAACAGAATGGAAGAGGTTTTGATGAATCTCTGTATGTAATGAACTTTTTATGTCCAGCTCACTCCATGGATGAAGGTGGTTCACTGCGTATTATGTTCAAAAGTTTTGCATGTCTGTAAAAAAAATGCTGGAAGACCTGATGGATGGGCAGTAAAGGGAACGAGAGAGCCAAATCACTAGAAACAGCCACAGCAGCAATAGTAATGTGACCCTGAGATAAAGCTGATGGAGATGAGGCTATGGAGCTGAACAATGACTAGGAAGGTGACAAATCCATAAGCAAAGAGGTTGCCTCCTGCTGTGCAGCTCCTACAGTAACAGGCGAAACAGAACATTTGTGTTCCTTTCAGATATGCAGGATTGGAACAAAAGTACCTGACTCTGCCTTGAGTTTCTCCCTCTAGTGTTTTTCCCAAAGCCCAAACTTTAGCTATGCAGCAGGGAACCACGCTTCAATGTAAATCATCATATAACTAAATATTATGGGACAAGCAAAGTTCTTCTTTCACAATTTCATGGGTATGAAGAATTATATGGCAGAGGAGTCAGGGGCGACTAATATCTTTGCTTAAATTAATCATCAGTGTCCTATTAGTCTCTCCAGACAGCCATTACTTTCTCTTGCATCTCTTTGCTCCTACCACTCCAGCAGATATTCCCTTGCAGGGTCTCAGGCTTTGTTACCTCAGAATCCCAGCTGTCATCCTCAGGAGTTTTCATGACTTTACCTGCTCAGGAAACCTTGCCATTTACCCTCATTGCACTGTATTCCTCACCAAGCCACCTCACCCTTCATAGAATCATAGAATCACTATGGTTGGAAAGGACCTCCAGGATCACCAAGTCCAACCTTCCTCCTAACATCTCCCTAACTTTCAATGCATCTCGACAAGAACATGGTGATCTTCCACACTGCAGGTAAGCAGGACATTACAAAAGAGAAGAATTGTAGGTGATGGAAGGAAACTCTGGGGATCACCTAGTACAACCCTCCTACTAAAGCAGGCTCACCTAGAGCAAGTTGCACAGGAATGTGTCCAGCCAGGTTTTGAGTGTCTCCAGAGAAGAAGAGTCCACAATCTCTCTGAGCAGCCCATTCCACTGCTTCATCGTCCTCATAATAAAGAAGTTTCTCCTCATGTTTCAGTGGAACTTCCTGTGTTCCAGGTTGTATCCATTGCCCCATGTCCTAACACTGGACATCACCAAAAAGAATCTGGGCCCATCCTCTAGACACCCACCCTTTAGATATTTGTAAACACTGATAAGATCACTTGCCAGTCTTCTCTTCTGCAGGCTGAACAGCCCCAGGTCTCTCAGCCTTTCTTTGTAAGAGAGAGGCTCCAGTCCCCTCATCATCTTTCCAGCCCTCCCTTGAACTCTCTCCAGTAGTTCCCCATCTCTCTTGAGCTGGCGAGCCCAGAACTCAACAAAGTACTCCAGATGTGGCCTCATCAGGACAAAGGAGAGAGAGAGGAGAGCCTCCCTTGACCTGCTGGCCACAGTCTTCTTAGTGCACCCCAGGACACCACTGGCCATCTTGGCCATAAGGGTACACTGCTGTTTTGTGTTTAACCTGTTGTCCACCAGGACTTCCACATTCTTCTCCAAGGACCTGCTTTCCAGCAGGTTAACTCTTAGCCTGTATTGGTGTGAAGTGTTATTCATCCTCAGGTGCAAGACTCTACACTTTTTATATCATCAGCAAACTTGCTGAGAGTGCACCCTGTCCTTTCATCCATGTGTTGAACAAGACTGGACCAGTACTGACCAGTGGGGAACACTGCTAGCTACAGGCCTCCAACTAGATTCTGCACAGTGGATCACAACCCTCTGAGCTCTGTCATTCAGCCAGTTCTCAGTCGTCACTGTTCCATTAATCTGTTCCACACTTCCTGAGCTTCCCTGTAGGATACTGTGGGAGACATTGCCAAACATCTTGCTGAAGTTGAGCTAGACAACATACATTGTTCTCCCCTCATCTTCCTAGCTAAAAACACTCTCACAGAAGGCATCAGATTGATAAAGCATGATTTCCAATACAATGATCATATATTATCTCTTCCATCTCAGAGAATGAGGCAGTACATAATGCTGATTTTCATTGGGTTTGCTCTCCCTGTAAGGATGATGCCGTTTCCTCCTGCAGCTGGTATGTGAAGAGGGACTCTGATCTAAGCCAATATTGCAGCCTCCAGATGCCCCCAAGCACTGCCCTTTCACTCAGCATACACTGATGTTATGTTCATTCCTCCTGCACACCTGACAGACACCGAGGGTACTGAATCTCACTAGAAACATTCCTGTGAAAGACACAGCTGTGTCTCTTCTACCGAGCAGCCTTAGCCATTCTCAGCCTGAAGATCAAGAGGAAAGCATTAGACAATTGGCACTGGCTGATTGATTGCTGTAGGGTCACGTCTAGCCATTGATTGGTCTGGTAACATGTCCATGAACACTGCAGATGAACACTGTTGCTAAACCAAATTTTCTCATCTCTGTAGATTCATCCTGCACATGGTTAAGAGTAGCCTGGTGACAAGCCACATGGAAGGTTTCACCACCATCCTCTTACCCACAGTCCAGATCACACGACTACAAAATTAGCTAAGTGCTAAAGAAAACCTCTCAGCCTGGTAATAGCCGGTGTTAATTTACCGACTCCCACTCTGTTAAAGCCTTTTCAGCTGCAGACTGGAGAGAAACGCTGTCTTGTTCTTGCCTGCAGGGGTGTTTTGATCAGCTGAAACTTTATCTACACTGACAAGAGAGTAGTGAGCAAGTGTCAGAGCATTTTTATTCAGACCTCCACCACACTTTAGGATTACTTCCTACATCTCTGGGGGCTACAAGAGGGAAAAAACAATCCAGAAAATAAAACACAATACTGTCACTTCTCAGTCAAGTTTGGCCAAACATTCAGCAGCCAGGATATGCCATCATTAGTCAAAATCATATGACCTTCCCCCTCTCAGAAAGAAAGACCTGAACCAAAAGCTTTGTGCACACCTCGCGAGGTAGGTGAAGGGGGCAGCGCTTGTGTGCAAGAGCCAGAGCAAGTCAGCCTACAGCCTATGCTGCCATTCCTCTCCAAAATAGGAAATAGTCAGGCAATGAATAAAATACATATGAAGAGAATCGATTTAATTTAATCACCATAAGTAAGTTGTAAAATCATTACTTCATGTCGGATTAAATATTCAATGGTTCTCCCAGCCCTCTCATGTTCTTTCAGCTGAGGAAACACAGAGAATCTTTATCAGCAGAAGCAGCTGCTCAGGGGGCTGAGGCAGACCTGCCATCTGTCCGCAGCCCATCAGCTCATCCCTGATGCAGGTGAATATGCCCTCAAACAGTAGCAGAAATGAAAAATAAATGCACTGACTTTACACCAAACAAACCTGAACCGCATTTTAGGAGAAAAGACACAGAGAAGAGAGACAGGTGCAAAACTGAATAGAAGTACTTCACAGTAAGCTAGCAAAAAAAGTGTGAGACTGAAGCCCCTGCCATAAAAGCAAGTAAAATCCACAACAACTCTTGTTAAAAGGACTGGAAATCTGAGGGAAACTGACTTCATTGTATTAATTTACCCCAAAAAAAGAAAAACATTACCAGAGCAAATCAGTACTTCATTATATTGCTATTCTTCCCAGTACACCTTACTGAGGAGAAAAGCAGCACATGATGAACTGATTTTCACTTCGTAGGCTTCAGACAAGACACAGTCATAAACGAAACACTTATCAAAGGATCCCACAATGTGCACAATTTAAGCATTAAAATAAGATGCCCCTCTAGTCCGGTGCCTGTTACACATGTGCTGCAGATGGTACAATTTTAGGTTATGTCTCCCCACATAAGTGACTGCTCACAAGCTAGGATGTTTGGAAGGATTTCATGTCCGTTAATAAGAGGGCATTGCCAAAGTATAAGTTAGAAATAATATGTTATCTATTTCAATATTCTGTTTCCTAAAGATAGATAAAGTGATTAAGGACACACTGCACTGTATGACCTACCATAGGATTATTCCGAAAATTCAGCAAGTCTCACACAAGGAGAAGCTGAACTCCTTTACTTTAATAAAACTGTTCTTCATTGTAAATATCTAATATATAATCACAGCTGGGATCCATTCCAGCTGTCATACTAAGAGATTGACACTTCATGGGTTAACACACACACTTTTTATTGTATCATAATTTATATCATAAATGGTAAGGAATCATAAAATTCTAGTTTTACCTAACAGCCAACAAATAATTTTAGTAGCATAGAGTCATATATAAATTATACTATTAGTAAAGTTGCTCTTGCACTAGTCATTTCTGGGGCAATTGTCTGAAACTCCTTTCTCTCTTCCTCCTGGAAGCAAGAACCAACTTTGTTGTCACTTGTTTTCTACCTCTAAGCATTTGTGATCATGTTTTGGCTTTAGCCAGCAGCAAAAATGAGGTTAGTGCTTTAACCTTCAGTGATGGTGGTCTGTATCGGACAGACGATGGTCCAATAAGAAAAGAAACTCCCATGCTTTACTAATTAGTTGACAAGTGAAGTTCAGTATTGCTAAGATGGAGACCTATACGGAAAAAACCTTCCTATATGTGTACATATACATACAGAATGATGAACTCCAAGTTCACTCTGGAAAGGTCATTCAGGACCTTTTCCCTAAAATGTCAAGAGTGAGAACCAGAAGTCACGGAAACCAGGACAGTGGCAATCTCCCAGCATCCAAGTGAATGACAAGAATTTAACAGTTTGCTTTCAGTAAGCAAACACGACTCATGGACCAGTTGCAACGCTCCAATACGAAGGCAAATCCCTGATCCATCTGAGGCCTGTGTTGTCCAGCTGGGTCAGAACACACAATCCAGATAATGTGCTATCCTGCTCCTGACTCTTAGAGGTACTCAAAACAACGCGTGTCCTGTTCTTTAGTTGTCTGAGATGGGAACTGGGAAGTTTTCAGGTTAATAATTCTGCAGTATGCATTCTCACTAGCTGTTGCAGTTCTGGATATATTTGTTAGCTCTCAGTGTTCTAGTCTTTTTGTGACTTATACTGACATTAGTTTCAACACCATGTTTATAGCAAAGAGTTAGCAGCTGTAATTAATGAGTTACAAAAAGGTGTTTCCTTCCCTCTGTTTCTAGCTCACAGTAGAATTCAGCTGTAATAAGTCAACTCTTAATCTGCATTTCTTAAAAGACTAGATTTGTCTCCATTTATAAATATATAATTCTAGAAACAGTCTCAGACACATGGATCTCAAATCCAATTCTTCCAAATTCAGTCACTGTAGTCAAGAAATTAAAAGGAATTTCTTTGTCCTGTCTTTCTTTTTACCACTCAGGAAATGCTACAAGAAAGGCCAATAGACTTAAGACAGTGATTCTTCCATTGGATTTTGTTCCCACTTTTTCCTTTCCACAGCCTCATCCAGACCAAAAATAAAGAGTGAAAGGAAAGTGACTTTTTCCTGAGTGAAGTAAGTCAACTGCAGAACAGTTTATGACTGAAGAGGTATTATTTGGCTATGTAGACAAGAACATTATTAATCTCATTAGAGGGCTTTTCTGATTTGTTTTCTGCAAGGCATTGCAGAGCAGGATAAGCCAAGTACAGCTATATGCAAGTATCAGTGTTTTCCCTAATTCACATCCAAATCAATAGGCAGAGCTCCACCTTTATTTATGTGTACAATATCTCCAGTGAACTTCCCACTCCCACCAGGCAGAATCCTACCAGGCTAGTAGCATTTTTACTGCTTTCTTGGAAGCAGTTGATATTTCCTTGCTTTATTCCTTGATTAGGTGTATTTTAGGCAAGACAGTAGGAAGAAATAAAAACATTTTCTTCCTCGTTTATGTTTCATCCCACCATTTTCACATGCTAACCATGATCTCTTAACTGAGGGTCACCAAGTCGTGTTGTTCCGTTTGATCATTCCTGGACATTCACAGCCAGGGAGTCCTTGATCAGCCTGTTCTAGAGCCTCTCATGTCTGTGAGTAAAGAGAAATTTCACTCAAGTGACATAGGTTATTATTATTAATTTAATTATGTTATTACATAGATTTTACAGGCAGAGATTCTGCCTTATCCTGCCTCACCCAGAGTTTAACAAACCTTCGAGAAACTCTATGCATTTATGCATGTGTATATAGTATAGACGCGCAGTATAAACACATACACACAGACATGAGTTAATAGCCCTACAACCTTTCGAGGCAGCTAGCCGCCAAAAGCACCAGCCTCCTATCAAGAGAGGAGAGAACAATACAGGTGCAGGGTAACCTGTTTGAGTGAAGAAGAGCACGGTAAGAAAGCTTGGAGAAGGACCCGCACAAGAGTCTCAGCAGAAGGTCGCCCGACCTGCTGCCATCTCTTGAGCACCCAGCAGACACAATCCTGTGGCCTCAAACAGTTGTCCGAGGTGAGAGGCACGAGGTGGCTTTCAAGAACTGCAGAGCGACGTGTTACCAGCTCTTTGCACAGGCAGGAAATTAACAGGCGTGCTCCCCGGCCGAGCTCCAGGTGAACAAACCTGCTGCCTGTCAGCTCACGTCCTCGCAGGCGGGAGGTAGCAGCTGGGGCCGCCGCCGGGACACGATGCCTGACAACACCTTCTCCAGAGGCCTGGTATGATTACCAGCCGCTCCCCTCTCTCCACATGCTGAATTAACTCGTTCTGATGGTGTGACAGCTCTGATGACCGCCCGCCTGGATCCAAGAAGCCGGGGTCACATGCTGCTGCATGCATGGCCTGTCACCAGCCGTGCCACTAAAACCAGACAAAACCTTGTCAAGGGAGATAAACTCCTCCAGAGGCAGAGGCAAGAGACTCGACTCATGGCACAGCCTGTGCGAGTTTTATTCGGGGCGAGGACAGTATCCTCTGACTGCAAGCAGGATGTAGGTGCGAAGGTGGGCATGTGCACTGGAACATGTGTCCACACACATGCCGGGGGGGCAAAGTGTCCCCTCACTTTGAGGTTACGTTCTGGATGTGCCCAGAAATTAAGCTGCTGATCAGGGCAAGTGAGTTTCCAAAGAAGAGCACCCGACTGAATTTAGCAGTCAGATGCCTCTGCTCGTGGCAGGCCTGACACAAGCAGTCAAACCTAGCAAGAAAACTGCTTAATATTATTTTTTTCTTTCTTCACCTTCATTCATGAGCCTACATACTAATCATGAAGCCCACAGGCAATTGCACTCTGACAGTACTTTCAAAGAGAGCTCCTACAGAGTGCTCCCTGCCCTGGATCTCAGGGAGCTGTACTCCAAGGGGGAAGAGAATGGTATGTCTATAAACAAACATCGTTTGTTGTCTCCTTTCGATTTGAATTATACAAAGTTTCCACTCTACTCACTTTCTACCCTAAAATACCAAGGAAATGAGTTTATTCACTGTATTATTTGCCACTAAAGTACTAGGCAATGAAGTGACAAATTTTTTTTCCTACTCAAGTGAAAACATTCAGCTTACCAAGCATGTTTGATCAGGATATATTGAAAGCATGTACTGGAAATAATGTACACTTTGGAAGGCATATTTGGTCCAGATACAGTCTGTCTGCTCCACTTTCCTTTCCCACAGGTTAAACACCTATGTAAATGGAAGTTACAACTGATATATATTACTAGCATAGTACAAAACTGCTGGAATATGCAGCTTTGTCCCACTTACTTTGTTGACATAAGAGAAAAGAAGGATAGGCTTAAGACAGGTATCATGTTCTTTTACAAAACCCACATTTTTTAATGAGCTTTGCAAACAAAACTTACCTATGGAAAGGATTTTAGCACCATCCAGAGTAAATTAAATATTGTTTTATATCTTTATTCCATCATTAATTAAAATTAGTTTAAATGAACACTAATGAATATGTTTTTAAAAAGCAGCCCTTAATGTAATTAATCTGCAAGTATCAGGGCAAGTGCATCACTCAGAGATAACTGATTATAAGAAAAGATTTCTTTAGTCCCAGTCCGGCAGTGACCAAATGTTATCCTTCTTTATAGCTCGTGTATCAAAACAATCAGTGTTCTTAATCTGGAAAAAAAAAAAATAGCATGGGAAAATTGGCTCTAATTGGCACATACTCTGGGATTTCTGTGAAAGACTTCAAAGTCTCAACAGATTCCTGATCATGACTCCCACCCATGAAGAAAGGCTAGTGGTATGATACAGGTTTGTTTTGCTTTTTCCTGTGCCATACACTTTTCTGTAAACAACAGAAATAAGAGAGCTTTGAAAGCTTTATCTTTCATGAAATACCAAATTGTCATTGACTAAGCATTTCTGTGTATTTTAAAAAAAAACGTATTTGGCAACTGCAATCTTGTATTTCAGTTAAAAAAGTGGAGGGCTTCTTTAACAGTTGATGCTTTATTAAAAGCTTAAAATATAAACAAGCAAACTACTGCCAGTGTCCTTTTTCACAAAGTCACTTGGAGTAAAGTATTTTCAAGATTATACTAAAGATAGTAGTGCAAGAGCTTCTAACAGTAGTAGGTATGAGCCAAAATCCAGAGCCAAACATCCCACACACTTGAAATTTTTTCCCGTTGGAGCCCTGTACATGTGTGGCCTTCCAGAAAACAGCTCAAGAGAGCAATCCCCCGTTTCATAGCAAGCTGTGACCTCAGGTTAATGGCAAGCCCTAACTTGCAATGAAAGAAAGAAAATTAAACTACCATCTTCCATCTATTCATTCACAGGAAGCCCTTGATTTTCACAGGGAAGTCTGATGAGCAGTGAGTCAGGAGCTCCAGAAGTGGAGGATCCTGTTAGCATATTTTATTTTTTACTTATTTTACCGAGTATTTTGTTCCATAGGCTTAATGAATTGTCATTCACGTTTTTGAGTCATTTCTCATTCATCATACCTACCCAACATAAAAAGCATAATTTTCCATTGATGTCCTCAACTTTGAAAATTTTCAGCCTTCTTCTAGAGCATAATACTCCTTTTTACATGGAGGGAAAAAATAATCAAGGTTATGTCTAGTCCTTAGGATCATATGTTGAAAAACCTTTAAAGCCCTGGAACATAAATAGCTGAGAGCAGTATGTGGCCAAAACCAAGACCCCTTTTTTTTTTTTTTTTTTTTGTCAGTGTATCAATTTGAAATAATTAGGAAACTCCTGATCCTTATTAAGCACAGAGGTGGTACAGAGATCCTGGTCTGCAGGAGAGATTCAACATACTATACTTCATACAGGCCAGCTTTCTCTCCACAACATGTATCTTTTCCATCTCTAATAGCCAGAAGTTGAGAGTTGCTCCCTACTACACTTAAGATTCAAAAATAACTTCTGATTTTTACCTTCCAAGAGAACAGCTTTCCTGTTATTGAGCAGTGATCAATCTTTGCGTTATCATGATTTTTAACTCTCTGCAATCAATAAAAGATTTAAATATTGTACAGCCTTAATGCATAATGCCAATGGTATGACAAGAGTTCCTCGATCAGCAACTATCTCCTGCCTAACATAGTTTGTAGATGTAATTACATCTACTGGTTTTCTGTGTGTTTACAACTTTAGATACTACTGTTGACCGAAACAATTGAAAACTGCAGTAGTGATACTACAGTGCAATACTTTGTCTGTGAATTGCAGTAGTATTGTGTAGCCTCCTAGCAAAGTGTTGCAAGGGGCTGATAATGACAGTTCAGTGCATTTGAAAATATCACTTTCTTTATCCTGTCACCAAAGAAGTTGGAACACAAATACATTGCAAAAGAAGCCAGCCACTTAAAAAAAAAAAAAAAATTGCT
>NW_008611566.1:0-12882 GCF_000691845.1 Merops nubicus | reverse complement strand
TCTGTGCCACCCAACCTCTGCCGTTGGTAGACACATCAGCAGACACAGGCTTCAATGTGAAGGATGCTGCAAATGGCGTTTATTGCGTCGCTGCAATTGCTTATATAGCACAAGCCACACCCACAAGGCCCCTCGTGGGCAGTCTGAGCTTTCCATTACATCGTGAGATCTTCCGCACGCCGATCCCTGCCTAGGGCGGGCTCTGCTCACCACAACAGATATCTGTAGCTACCTGGATGGAGATGATAAGTGTGACGTGTGCTAACAGTCATACTGTTTCTAATATAGCAGAGAGTGTATTTCTCACATGCAGTCAAGCTTAGCTCTCTCAAATCTTTTTATAGCCACTGAATTGGGAACACATTGCTCACTACTGTCCCCTTTCTGCAAACCAGAAAATAAATTCAGCTGCATCTATGTATAAAAAGGGGAGTAAGTAGTTAATCTTCATGAGGCAAACATCAATTGTAGTAGCAGTTAGGCCTCCATTTCATAGTCATCTAGGTCAGACTTTGCTCCGTGCACGCCCTTGAAGCAGCTTGTCCTACCCAGACAGTAAAACGAGCATCATTGGGATTTTAATCTGCACAACATGGGTGCATTTTTTCATCATTGATGGTTGTAATTAGTTTGAAGTGTTTTAGTCATACATGCAAATAGAAGATGCCTAGCACAGCTTCTAAATCCTGATAGTCAGCAGCACTTTCTATGTGGTACATCCACCAATTGATAAAGCTCCTTTTTATTGGCTATTTTGGACTGCTTTCCAAGACAGCTCATGCGTTTGCTATCACAGCGGCTCTGTTCAGCATCTCTGATGAAGATAAGGCCACCAGCTCATACAACCTAGAAGAAAAAACACTACACTACAAAAACAAGACCTCTCTTGAACTCTGAATACCCTGGTATGTTCCTACTGTGTGACAGAATATATCATTGAAAATGGTAGCTGTTATCATATTTCTGTCACTTTTTCAGGACCAGTCTTGCATCTTTGCAACTGATTGTCTATGTGTGTGTTCCATTTCTTTCTGTTCTCTGAAGCTGTGGAAATGACTGTGTTTGCTCCAAGTTCCTGGAGAAAAGGTCTTTTTACCCCTTCCATAAACCAAGCAGGCATTTTCTTGGATGTTACCTTGCATCTTTCAGGCCATAATTCCATTATAACACCTACATTATGTGAAAAAGGTATGTTATAGCACAGAAAGAAAGTTTGAAAGTTATCACTAAGTTTGAAAGATATAAGTTTTCTGTGTGATGTTGACAAGCATAGTACTTCAGTTATGTGATACTGGAGAGGGTGAGTATTATTAAAATGATTAATGATCGTGTCCTAATTTTCAGTGATTTGGTCAATATTAAGTATGTAATTTCTCTTACAAGTACATGCTGTAGTTCAGTACTCTCAGTACATTGGACTCTAATTGGAACTTGCCTTGCATTCTGACACCAAAAGTGGTGCAGTGACCCAGAAAATGATTTTATATGTCTCTGTCCTACTCCCATTACCTTGTAATTTTTAATTAAATGGTGTGTCATGGTTACAGGGGCTGGGACCAGTTTATCATTATGTGGGTAGAACCAAAAACTGTGTATTCTATACCCTCTATGTCACTGCTCATGGACTGTTAACAAAATCATGGGTAGCAGCTGCCCAGGACAGACCTCACACCCCAGGCTATAACAGATAAGGAAAGAGGTTCAAGGTCAGGGGAGATGTTAACACCTTCCCACCCAGCAGGAGGAGTCCTCCCTCTTAATGGGCCCATCCATGCCTTGCCCCATGACTCATACAGAGCTCCCCCCAGGAGCTATTTCTGTTTAATGGACCATCAAGGACCCACTGCATGACTCACAGAATGACATCAACCCATTGTGAGATGCTCTGCCCAGGGGGAGGAGCCAAGTGCTCCCACCTGGATATAAACTGGGGTTCAGGACAGCACAGGAGGCCCTTACCCACTGGATTTCCAGAGGACAAGAGCTACCAGATCTTTTCTACGAGACCACTGCTTCATCTGGACTGCTACCACCACCCTAACTACAGAGTGTCAAGTTATATTCTGACTCCCTCTGTGGTTTTTCTTTGGACTTTTGCATTTATTTTATTTTTTCCTATTAAATTGTATTTCTGACTTGGAGTCTCTCACTCATTTGCTTTTCAAACCATTACATGGTGATTGGTAGTAATTGGCCACTAGTCTTCTCTCAGAAACATGTATGTGCACCATGCACATTTAAATGCAAACTACATCTGCTTCAGTGATGCTTTCTTATCTACTTTGTCTTCCAAAAGTCATGATTCTGATTCATCTTATTGAAGACATATATCCACTTATTCCTAAATATATGAAAAGTTCTGGACCAGGTCTTCATATTGTTACCTTCAGATTTCTGGTACAGCCATGACTGACATTTCACCTAGCTGTCTGATCTCAAACCAACCTACAAGATGGAAGTCAGAATATTATCTGAAGAAGAGCCACTTCCTAATCGTAGAATGTATTGGGTTGCAAGTGACCTCTAAAGGTCATATACTCCAACCCCCCTACAATAAATGGGGACGTCTCTAACTAAACATGTCAGGTTGCTCAGGGCCCTGTCAAGCTTGACCTTGAACATCTCCAGTGATGGAGCTTCCACCACCTCTCTGAGTAACCTGTTCCAGTGATCAACCATCCTCATATTAAAGAACTTTTTTTTCTAATGTCTAACCTAGACTGCCCTTTTCTAGCTTAAAGCCATCACCCCTCGTCCTGTCACTACAAACCCTTGTGAATAGTCCCTCCCCTGCTTTCTTGTAGGCCCCTCTCAGGTACTGGAAGGTTGCTATAAGGTCCCTTCAGAGCTTCCTCTTCTCCAGGCTGAACAGCCCCAACTCCCTCAGCCTGTCCTCACAGGAGAGCTGCTCCAGCCCTCTGATCATTTTTGTGGCTCTCCTCTGGACATGCTCCCAGAGGTCCACATCCTTGTGCTGGGGGCTCCAGGACTGGACACAGTACTCCAGGTGAGATCTCACCAGGGCACAGTAGAGGGGCAGAGTCACCTCTCTCATGCTCTCCCATGCCTCTCTTGATGCAGCCTGGGATTTGATTTGCCTTCTGGCCTGCCATTGTGCATTGTTGGCTCATGTCCAGCTTTTCATCTACTAGTACCCCCAAGTCATTTTCCAAAAGACTGCTCTCTAGCATGTTCTCTCGCAGCCTATATTGATAATGCTGGCTGCCCTGGCCCAGGTGCAGGACCCTGCACTTGGTCTTGTTGAACCTCATGAGATTCACCTGAGCCCACATCTCCAGCCTGTCGAAGTCCCTCTGGATGGCCTCCCATCCCTCTGACATATCAACTGCACCTCCCAGCTTACTATCATCAGCAAAATCTATTGACTCAATGCCACTGTGAATATCATCAATGAAGATACTAAACAACACTGGTCCCAGTACAGACCCCTGAGGGACACCACTTGCCACCTTTAATCCATCATGTATTCAAGAAATATGTCTGGATGCAGAGAAAGAAATGGGACGTCTGTATCATGTGAGTCTTGTTTGAAAGATTAAAAAAAAAAAAAATCCTTAAAATTCTAAAGTGGAAATTGCAAAGATGTAAAAGGAAAAAGTGAATTGACTTTTCACCAACAGTTTTTATGAACAAGTATGATGCATTATTTTCTTGATTTTAAAAAAGACTTCTAACATGCAAATCATGGCTGTCAATGCTGCTTTGAACTGTTGCAATTTTTCTGTGCAATTTTACCTTTTCCTGTTCTGACTCATTGAATTCTCATATCCACTCTGTTCCTGCTAAGTGAGCTGCAAGCTGCCAGCTTCAAATGCTAGGAAATTTTCTTGCTACAAAAGCCTGTCTGTCTGTCAGTTCTTATTAATGGGGGACAATTATTAACCTTAATTATACTTACAATCCTTAACTACATTCAGGTGCAATTCTGACTCAAACTTCCATGTCACAAAGGACCTGATTTGTGGTCACGCATAAGCTACAATTCTTCATGATGGCCTTCTTTTGCTTTGTTTAAAGATTGAACTAGTCCCTTTCCAGTCTAACACAGTCATCGATCATAGAATCATAGAATCATTTGGCTTTGAGCAGCCTGACCTAGATGGAGATGTCCCTGCTTATTGCAGGGGGGTTGGACTAGATGACCTTTGGAGGTCCCTTCCAACCCAAACATTCTGTGATTCTATGATCATTGAATCTAACTGTTAACCTAGCACTGCCAGATCACCACTCATCCATGTCCCTAAGTGCCACACCTACATATCTTTTAAATAACTTCAGGGATGGTGACTCCACCGCTGCCCTGAGCAGCTTCTTTCAATGTTTCATAACACTTTGAGTGAAGAAACTTTTCCAAATATCCAGTCTGCTTCCCCTGTTGCAGCTTGTTGCAGCTCTGCTTGTCCTATCACTTGTAACTCAGAAAAAGAAATTGACACTCACCTTGCTACAACCTCCTTTCAGCTAGCTGGAGAAAGAAATAAGGTTTCTTTTCAACCTCCTTTTCTCCAGGTTAAACAACCCCAGTTCCCTCAGTTGCTCCTTGTAAGACTTGTTCTCTAGACCCTTCACAGCTTTGTTGCCCTTCTTCGGACACGCTCCAGTAACTCAATGTCTTTCTTGCAGTGAGGGGCCCAAAACTGAACACAGTATTCAAGATGTGACCTCACCAGTGTCAAGGGGTCTGATCACTTCCCTTGTTCTGCTGGCCACACTATTTCTAATACAAGCCAGGATGCCATTCCTTCTTGGCCACCTGGACACACTTCTGGCTCATATTCATCTGGCTCTCAGCCGAGACCCTCAGATCCCTTTTCTTTGAGCAGATTCTCAGCCACTCCCTGAGCCTGTAGTGTTGCATGGGGTTGTTGTGGCCTAAGTGCAGGACCCAATGCTTGGCCTTGTTGAAGCTCATACAATTGACCATGGCTCATCAATCCATCCAGTCCAGGTCCCTCTGAAGAGTCTTCCTACCCACAAGCAGATCAACAGTTCTGCCCAACTTGGTGTCATCTGCAAACTTCTTGAGGGTGCCCTCGATCCCCTCATCCTGATCATTGATACTGATATTACATAGAACTGGCCCAAATACTGAGCCCTGGGGAACACCACTTGTGACCAGCTGCCAATTGGATTCAACTCCATTCACCACTCTTTGGGCTTGGCCATGCAGACACTTATTACCAGACACTGTTACCCAGCAAACAGTAGAATCATAGAAAGTTTCTGTCTGGAAGGGACATTTAAAGGTCATCTAGTCCAACACCAGTGAGCAAGTAAGCAAGGACATATTTAACTAGACCTCGGTTGCTCAGAGCCCTGAGCAACGTGAGCCTGAATATTTTCAAGAAATTGGGCCATCTACCACCTCTCTGCACAACTTGTTCTAGTGTTTCACCACCCTTATTGTAAAAAATTTCTTCTTTCTTCTCAACCATTACTCCTGTCTTGTTGCAACAGGCCTAAAAAGATTGTCCCCATCTTTCTTATAAGCACCCCCTTTAAGTACTGAAAAGTCACAATAAGGTGTCCTCTGAGCCTTGCCTTCTTCAGACTGAACAACCACAACTCTCTCAGCCTGACCTCATAGGAGTGGTATTCCATCCCTCTGACAACTTTTGTGGTCCTCCTCTGGACTCATTCCAATAGGTTCATGTCTTCCTTGTGCTGAGTACACCTGTCCAAGCCATGAACACCCAGTTTCTCCAGGAGAATGCTCTTGGAAATGGTGTCAAAAGCTTTGCTAGAGTCCAGGTAGACAACATCCACATCCTTTCCTGCATTCACTAAGCAGGTTGCCTTGCCATAGGATGAGATCAGGTTAGTCAAGCAGGACCTGCTTTTCATAAACCCATGCTAACTGGGCCTGATTGCCTGGTTGTCCTATATGTGTCACATGATGGCACTCAGGATAATCTGCTCTGTAACCTTCCCTGGCACTGAGGTCAGACTGACAGGCCTGTAGTTCCTGGATACTCCTTTTGGCCCTTCTTGTAGATGGGCATCACATTTGCTAACTTTCAGTCAAAATAAACAGGCCAATGTCTGCCCTCCAGAATTCCAAGGTGACAGTTCTGCTGACCTGCGCCTTACTTCTCCAAGAATCGAAAACCCAAACACTTTGCCATTGCTGTGCTGAAGACAGCCTCCAACCATCACATCATCCAGAAGCCCTTTTCTGTTCACAAACAGGTCTAGCAGGGAGCCTTCCATAGCTGGCTCATTCACCACCTGTGTCAGAAAGTTATGTTCCACATACTCCAGGAACCTCTGAGACAGATCCCTTTCTGCTGTATTGTATTTCCAGCAAATACCTAGTCAGCTGAAGTCCCCCATGAGGACAAGGATTAGCAATTGTGAGAATTCTCCCAGCTGGTTATAGAATATTTCACCACCTCTTCATCCTGGTCTATAACAGACTCCCACCATGATATCTGCCTTGTTGGCTGCCTTCTTCATTCCTACCCATAAACACTCAACCCTATAGTCACCATCATTAAGCTCTAAACAATCAAAGCATTCCTTAACATAGAGGGCTACCCCACTGCCCCTTCCTTGCCTATCCCTTCTGAAAAGTTTATAGCCTGGTGTCATGATCAAAAACCCCAAAATGCAGTTGGTGACACCAGGCATGAAGATGGGGACTGATCTGCTGGCTGTTCCTTTTTCTTCCTTCATCATTCCCTGCAACTGGAAGGAGAGAGGAGAGCACTGATTCCCAGTTGTCCAAAGGTCCTGAAGTCTCTCTTGATTGTCTTTGGTCTTCTTGTTTAACATCATTGCTGCCTACCTGAAAAGTCAATAATGGATAATGATCTGAGGTTTTTATGGTAGCACATCTTTGATCAGTTTACACTACTGTGTGTATGTTCTGGTGTGTCCCCTCCTACAGAGTTTATCCTTTTTGATTTTGAGAACAATAGTCAACTAGCTACTAGTTGCAATAGGTGCTTCTGGGTTATTATTCACTTAGCTAGATATTTTGTTGTATGTTCCGTTCAACCATGTCCTTGCAACTCTGCTGTTCCCTGTTTAGACAGGAGATGAAAGCACGAATTATAATTTATCTGGAATTGCATGGCAAATAAAACAGAGTTTTATATGTATATCTGCTGCATCTCAAATATATTGAGATTGGAGAAACTTGTATGCATTTACTTCTCATAATATAATCTGAAATCTTGGAGCAGTGGACTTAATGTCCCTGACTATGGACATCACTAAATACAATTCTTTTAGATATTGTGGTTGTTGTTGGTCTTGGAGGGATTCCTGAACTTGACTAAATCAAATAACCCTTTCCTATGTAAGGCACGGTCTCCTTTCATCATACCTGGTGCTTAAAATCTGTAAGTAGATCTGCTCATCATTACTCAAAGTATTACCCCACCTACTTGTTTGTGCCCTTCCTCCCCACCTTTGATTAATACATCCATCACCCGTTGGAGAGTTTTTGTCTTTGTACCTTTTCTGAATTGAACACCAAAGACAGAAGATCTCTAAAATATTTGTCTATACTCCTCCTCATTCTTTTCTTCTTTTTTTCTACCTTTTCAGTTTAATGGGAAAGTGTTACAGTTCCACAAATGTACGTGAAATAGCCTGGCTTCCACAAATCATTTGCTTGCACTTGCAATCCCCACCCTGGAGGCTGAAGGTAGTTAAGGTTGGTCCCTCTGCTCCATCTTCCTAACTTACATATGGCAACATTCTCAAGTATGTGATGGTATCATTTACATATTTTTGATTTTGATCAGCTATTAAGTGTTTCTGCTATTAAGTACAGAAATGGGCTAAAAAGAGATTTCTTATATATTCCTATTGAATGATCATCTTTTGCATCTAACTCTGTCAAATTCTTTTTTCATCTGAGTTTTCTCAACATATCTTTTTCATAAGTATGCTGTGCATGTTGTTCATGGCTGGCTTTTGTAAATCTTGGTATCTTTTTTCTGAAGATGAAATTTGACAGGTGTAATTTTCGCTGGATGAACTTAAAAACTAAACTGGAATTTCTTGTGTTTAAAGGGACTGCTAGGATTTTCAGTAATGATAACTTAGGATACATAAGCATGTGTGACTTAGAAAGTGATTAATAAACCACGTTTTGACAGATTTTGCTTCCTGTTACTGAAGTTGTTGATGGCTGGTGGTTGCTGTAAAGGTTAAACTAGTTATTTTAATACAGTTTGGTGAAGGAATCTGTAATTTCTCTTAAAATTTCAATTTCTACTGAATTTTAGTGTTTTTAAAAAAATAAATATATATTTATTAAATATATTATTTTAAAAAATAATTATATTAATATTGAGAAAGGAAAAGAAGGGGAAAAAAAATGACCTTTCACTGTTGAAAGCATAAATATTTATTTTCTTCAATATTATTTACTGGACTTGAAGAGGACTAAGTGAATAGTAATACCGAACACCTATACTATGGGGCTTTTTGACCTATGGTGAACTGTAATTGTTCTTTCTTGGTTAAAACATTTCTGCACTGTTTGTAGGGTTTTCCAGTATAAACGCAGCCAGACTAAAGTACACTAGCACTTCCCTGCCATCTGGGAAAGAGAGTATTCTTTCAGGAGGGCTTGGTTGGAGTGATAGGAAGCATTACACAGCATAGAACTGAGAAATGATACAGCTAAAGAGCTTATCTCGTCAGTAGTACTGAAGTAATTCTCCCCCCTCCCCAAGATCAGCAGCAAGAGTCATTCCTTCTTGTCAATAACAACAAATTATTTGTGTTGGTTATTGTAAAATAATTTGTGGCCAGGCACAAGATTTCTGCTCTGAAGCTAAATGAATATAAACCCAAAAGATGATTCTTACTCCGAAGTTCAAGTCAAAACAGTCAAGAACAAAGGCAGGCAAATGCTCCACCTGTATCATGGTACTTCACCTTCAGAAATCCTTTGCATCGAACCTGCCCACACAGTCAAATTGCTCTGGAGTTTGCCTTTGGTTATTATCTTCTGTGAAGAGCACAATGGGAATGGCTGCGTGGTGTAGAGGGAATTTTAACTGCATCACAAGACGGCATCTCAGAAGCCTTTATGCGCAACCCAGGTTATGAAGGACTGGAGGTAGCCGGCAAGGACGTGGCGTCCTTGAGCCACAGGCAGAAAGGAGAAGGGTGGACAGCTCAACAGCTTCTGTGCAGATCAAAGGCTTGGCTGGAACTTGCAAGCAGGAGACCACCCTGTCAGCGCCACAGCGCGTGGACAGAGACATGTAACCTATCGGGGTACGGGGTTAGAGCGTGGCTGTGCAGTGTTAAACAATACAAAAGTATAAACTATGCGTGATCGGTCACCGAGTGTATAAATACAGCTGCCTGTGTAGATTAAAGCGGAACACTGACGAACCTTCTGTGAAGTCTGTCGTGATTCTGGGGCTCCCTGCGCAACAGCTTGGAGGAGTGGTGGAAACCATTAGCTGATGCAACTAGTGTTATGCATCTCACCTTGCATCAGTTGCTGAAGTCTGATATCTTGTCAAGAAAGATGTCAGCCAAAAACTAGTTGTGGGCTCAATGAATTACTTTGAGGAAGGCAGTCTGCTCTTACCTGTTGTTTACTCCTCAGTTATGGGAATGGATTAAATATTTACTGTGCACACAGAGCACAGTTGAAATGCATAAATCCAATGTTGTCAGGACTCAGTGAATTTAATGTGCATGTGCAGATTGACTGCTGTGTGCATATTCATGTAGAAACGCAGGCAGTGGGACTCAGACCTGGGGGAAGGTAGGATGTCAACTGAATTTGAACTTGTCACTTAAATCTTGTTGTAGGAGAATGTTACTCTTCAATTTACTCAACTACAATATTAGACAGAAAATCTTTCTGTCCGTGACTGACTGCTCTTAGAGGTGTCCTCTCCTCAGTCCCACTGATGTGTTCCACTGCAGGTGTTTGGCTGTCTCTAGCAGTCCATTTATAATCTAATGGGAATCCTGAGCTTGTCCTCTTTGGGTCTAAAATTTGCAAAGAACATCAAGGTTCTCAGCCCCAATACTTAACAGCACAGCCTGGCTTTGGAACTTTTACTTACATTTGGTATGCCGTAGTTGTTAGCCCGATGTTAGATCATACATAATTTACTGATGGGAGCTGACTCCAGTAAAGTGCAATTCCCAATGAAAAGTTGTAAAAACCACAACAAACAGAAACCTCAGCAGTCATGAAAAATTGGTCTTCATAGGCAAAACTGCTAACCCTCTGTGTGCCCCTTAGTCCACCTGCCTTTTTTCTCATGTGGTGATTGACTTTCCAGATGGGCCATTTTGCATGTGCAGGTGTGCAGTTGCTTAGTTCAAAGTCCTCTGAGCATGGAACTCTGCAGGTGGCTACTGCCTGCTTAACTCTTGACTCTACTTGATCATGTATGAACTTACTGTGAGCTGGATTTCAGCTGAATTTTTAAAAATGCTTTCTGGAAAAGAGAACACATTTTCCTATAGTTAGGGCAGTATGATAGTTTTTGTGTCAATAGTTTCTACGAGAAATCTGTTAATCTGTAACTTTAAAAAAAAAAAATAATATAGGAAAATGAATTGTGTAAATCATATCTATTAAAACATGTAAACAAAGTTAGACTAAGCCAGTTATTCAGCATATAAATATCACCAGAAGTGGTTTTTCATATCACAGATGCAGGGGCTTGAAGGATAGGACAGTGCTCTTGAGTGCTCTGTCCTTTCTTTCTTTTGTATCCCTTCTTCTTTCAGTCTGTACATCAATATTTGGCTGCAAGAGAGCTAGAACGAAATAAAAATATGATCCTAAGTCAATCCGAGGGAATTCTCCTTCATAAGAAGTATCCAGATTTCCTGTGATAGCAGATGTGCATTCACATTTTTTTGCAAGTCAAATGGAACAACTTTAATAAGAGAAGAGATTACCTGAAGAAAGGACAGAGTAACTGAATGTGTAAACAGATGTTTACTTACAAAATGTAAGTTGTGCTTTTAGAGATTTATTGCTCTGCAGCTGTTTGATACACCTGCCTCCACTGAGATAGGATAAGTAAATTTATAAATGCTCCAAGTTAATTCCAGTACAGAGTGAAACAGGTTCACATAAAGTAGCACCAGCATTTTTTGTGTGTTTTTCTTTCTGTCTCGGTGCCCCAAAATGAAACTACTTATTTAACTGAGTTTTGCTGATTATCAAACTAGAATCTTTTCTTGTGATTTTAAACTTTATTCCTAAATGTATTTATTTAGATTATTTTGTATTGGGAATTAAATACAAACCATACTGGGAAAACGACAAATCAAATCCTATTGCTCAGAACATGTAGTAGAAAGAGGGCACACGTGCTCTCCAGCTGAGAGACCAGGATGTTGTACAGGACAGTGGTGAACACTTTGCACTAGTCCAGGTAGGTGACATAGATTTCTCTTCCCTTGCCCACCAACACTATTAACTCAATTGTAAAAGGCCACCAAATTTGTCAGGCATGATTTGCCCTGCGTGAAGCCATGTGTGTTGCCACCAGTCACCTCCTCATTTTCCATGTGCCTTAGCAGAGTCTTAAGGAGGATCTGCCCCGTGATCTTGACAGACACAGAGGTGAGACTGACTGGCCTGTAGTTCCCTGGTTCTTCCTTTTTACCCTTTTTGAAAATGGGCATTCTGTTTCCCCTTTTCCAGTCAGTGGGAACTTTGCCTGTCTGCCATGACTTTTGAAATATGGTGGAAAGAGATTCAGCAATTTCATCTGGTGGTTCCCCTGGGACCCAGAGGTGAAACTTGTCAGATCCCATGGAGCTGTACACCTTCAGGTTCCTAAGATGCTCTCTGACCTGACCTTCAGTTATAGTGGGTGTATCTTCCCTCTCACAGTCCTTGCCTTTGCTTTCTGCAATTTGGGCAGTGTGACTAGAGCCTTTGGTGGTAAAGACTGAGGCAAAGAAGGCATTGTGTATCTCAGCCTTCTCCATGTCCCTTTAGATGAGGTCTCCTGTTTCTTTCCGGAAAAGCCCCAAATCTTCCCAGGCCTTCCTCTGATAACTGGCACACCTGTAGATGGGTGGGTATTTTGGTTATCCTTGATGTCTTTGGCCAGACTGAGTTCTCTCTGGGTTATATCTTTCTCATACTTGTCTGCTTGGAGAACTTCTTTGTACTCCTCCCAGGCTACCTGTCCTTGCTTCCACTCTCTGCAGACTCTCTCTTTACATCCAAGTGTGTCCAGGAGCTCCTTGTTCATCTGTGCAGGCCTCATGGCATTCCAGCCTGTCTTCCTCTTTTTAGGGACTCATTGCTCCTGGCTTGAAGGAGATGGTCTTTGAATACTGACCAGCTTTCTTGGTCCCCTCTGACCTCCAGGGCTTTATCCCATGGTACTCTATCAAGCAGAGACCTGACGAGGTCAATATCTGCTCTCCAGGGCAGTGAGCTTGCTGTGCACCCTCCTTGTTGCCCTGAGGGTCTTTAATTTCATCATTTTGTGGTCACTGCAGCCAAGGCCACTCTTGAGCTTCACATTAGCCTCTAGCCCCTCCTTGTTGATGAGGACAAGGTACAGCACAGCACTTTTTCTTGTTGGTTCCTCTACCACTTGGAGAAGGAATTTGTTTTCAATGCATTCCAGGAAACTACTGGATTGATGGTGCGTTGCTGTGCTGTCCATCCAACAGATATCAGGATGGTTGAAATACCTCATGAGGACCAGAGCTTGTGAATGCACAACCCTCACTATCTGTGTATAAAGGGCCTCATCCTCTTGCTATTCCTGGCCAGGTGACGTGTAGCAGACTCCTGCTATGATATCACCTTTCCCTGCCTTCCTTTTTTACCCTGACCCTTAAGCTCTTGGGCAGTTCCTTATCCATCCCCAGGCCAAGCTCCATGGA